>NW_028227338.1:215295-268631 GCF_978045245.1 Mus caroli
TGTACTACACTGTGCGTTTCTTATATTCTAAGTTTTTCAGTGCAACTCACTCATATACTATGTACTACACTGTACGTTTCTTATATTCTAAGTTTTTCAGTACAACTCACTCATATACTATGTACTACACTGTGCGTTTCTTATATTCTAAGTTTTTCAGTGCAACTCACTCATATACTATGTACTACACTGTGCGTTTCTTATATTCTAAGTTTTTCAGTGCAACTCACTCATATACTATGTACTACACTGTGCGTTTCTTATATTCTAAGTTTTTCAGTGCAACTCACTCATATACTATGTACTACACTGTGCGTTTCTTATATTCTAAGTTTTTCAGTGCAACTCACTCATATACTATGTACTACACTGTGCATTTCTTATATTCTAAGTTTTTCAGGGCAACTCACTCTTATACTATGTACTACACTGTGCATTTCGTGTAATGCGGGTTTTTCAGTAAATTCTAAGTTTTTCAGTGCAACTCACTCATATACTATGTATTACAATGTGCGTTTCTTATATTCTAAATTTTTCAGTGCAACTCACTCATATACTATGTACTACACTGTGCGTTTCTTATATTCTAAGTTTTTCAGTGCAACTCACTCATATATTATGTACTACACTGTGCGTTTCTTATATTCTAAGTTTTTCAGTGCAACTCACTCATATACTATGTACTACACTGTGCGTTTCTTATTTTCTAAGTTTTGCAGTGCAACTCACTCATATACTATGTACTACACTGTGCGTTTCTTGTACTACACTGTGCGTTTCTTATATTCTAAGTTTTTCAGTGCAACTCACTCATATACTATGTACTACACTGTGCATTTCTTATATTCTAAGTTTTTCAGTGCAACTCACTCATATACTATGTACTACACTGTGCGTTTCTTATATTCTTAGTTTTTCAGTGCAACTCACTCATATACTATGTACTACACTGTGCGTTTCTTATATTCTAAGTTTTTCAGTGCAACTCACTCATATACTATGTACTACACTGTGCGTTTCTTATATTCTAAGTTTTTCAGTGCAACTCACTCATATACTATGTACTACACTGTGCGTTTCTTATATTCTAAGTTTTTCAGTGCAACTCACTCATATACTATGTTCTACACTGTGCGTTTCTTATATTCTAAGTTTTTCAGTGCAACTCACTCATATACTATGTACTACACTGTGCGTTTCTTATATTCTAAGTTTTTCAGTGCAACTCACTCATATACTATGTACTACACTGTGCGTTTCTTATATTCTAAGTTTTTCAGTGCAACTCACTCATATATTATGTACTACACTGTGCGTTTCTTATTTTCTAAGTTTTTCAGTGCAACTCATTCATATACTATGTACTACACTGTCCGTTTCTTAAATTCTAAGTTTTTCAGTGCAACTCACTCATATACTATGTACTACACTGTGCATTTCTTATATTCTAAGTTTTTCAGTGCAACTCACTCATATACTATGTACTACACTGTGCATTTCGTGTAATGCGGGTTTTTCAGTAAATTCTAAGTTTTTCAGTGCAACTCACTCATATACTATGTATTACACTGTGCGTTTCTTATATTCTAAGTTTTTCAGTGCAACTCACTCATATACTATGTACTACACTGTGCGTTTCTTATATTCTAAGTTTTTCAGTGCAACTCACTCATATATTATGTACTACACTGTGCGTTTCTTATATTCTAAGTTTTTCAGTGCAACTCACTCATATACTATGTACTACACTGTGCGTTTCTTATTTTCTAAGTTTTGCAGTGCAACTCACTCATATACTATGTACTACACTGTGCGTTTCTTGTACTACACTGTGCGTTTCTTATATTCTAAGTTTTTCAGTGCAACTCACTCATATACTATGTACTACACTGTGCATTTCTTATATTCTAAGTTTTTCAGTGCAACTCACTCATATACTATGTACTACACTGTGCGTTTCTTATATTCTAAGTTTTTCAGTGCAACTCACTCATATACTATGTACTACACTGTGCGTTTCTTATATTCTTAGTTTTTCAGTGCAACTCACTCATATACTATGTACTACACTGTGCGTTTCTTATTTTCTAAGTTTTTCAGTGCAACTCACTCATATACTATGTACTACACTGTGCGTTTCTTATATTCTAAGTTTTTCAGTGCAACTCACTCATATACTATGTACTACACTGTGCGTTTCTTATATTCTAAGTTTTTCAGTGCAACTCACTCATATACTATGTACTACACTGTGCGTTTCTTATATTCTAAGTTTTTCAGTGCAACTCACTCATATACTATGTACTACACTGTGCGTTTCTTATATTCTAAGTTTTTCAGTGCAACTCACTCATATACTATGTACTACACTGTGCGTTTCTTATATTCTAAGTTTTGCAGTGCAACTCACTCATATACTATGTACTACACTGTGCGTTCTAAGTTTTTCAGTGCAACTCACTCATATACTATGTACTACAATATGCGTTTCTTATATACTAAGTTTTTCAGTGCAACTCACTCATATACTATGTACTACACTGTGCATTTCTTATATTCTAAGTTTTTCAGTGCAACTCACTCATATACTATGTACTACACTGTGCGTTTCTTATTTTCTAATTTTTTCAGTGCAACTCACTCATATACTATGTACTACACTGTGCGTTTCTTATATTCTAAGTTTTTCAGTGCAACTCACTCATATACTATGTACTACACTGTGCGTTTCTTATATTCTAAGTTTTTCAGTGCAACTCACTCATATACTATGTACTACACTGTGCGTTTCTTATATTCTAAGTTTTGCAGTGCAACTCACTCATATACTATGTACTACACTGTGCGTTTCTTAAATTCTAAGTTTTTCAGTGCAACTCACTCATATACTATGTACTACAATATGCGTTTCTTATATACTAAGTTTTTCAGTGCAACTCACTCATATACTATGTACTACACTGTGCATTTCTTATATTCTAAGTTTTTCAGTGCAACTCACTCATATACTATGTACTACACTGTGCGTTTCTTATTTTCTAATTTTTTCAGTGCAACTCACTCATATACTATGTACTACACTGTGCGTTTCTTATATTCTAAGTTTTTCAGTGCAACTCACTCATATACTATGTACTACACTGTGCGTTTCTTATATTCTAAGTTTTTCAGTGCAACTCACTCATATACTATGTACTACACTGTGCGTTTCTTATATTCTAAGTTTTTCAGTGCAACTCACTCATATATTATGTACTACACTGTGCGTTTCTTATATTCTAAGTTTTTCAGTGCAACTCACTCATATACTATGTACTACACTGTGCGTTTCTTATTTTCTAAGTTTTGCAGTGCAACTCACTCATATACTATGTACTACACTGTGCGTTTCTTGTACTACACTGTGCGTTTCTTATATTCTAAGTTTTTCAGTGCAACTCACTCATATACTATGTACTACACTGTGCATTTCTTATATTCTAAGTTTTTCAGTGCAACTCATTCATATACTATGTACTACACTGTGCGTTTCTTATATTCTAAGTTTTTCAGTGCAACTCACTCATATACTATGTACTACACTGTGCGTTTCTTATATTCTTAGTTTTTCAGTGCAACTCACTCATATACTATGTACTACACTGTGCGTTTCTTATTTTCTAAGTTTTTCAGTGCAACTCACTCATATACTATGTACTACACTGTGCGTTTCTTATATTCTAAGTTTTTCAGTGCAACTCACTCATATACTATGTACTACACTGTGCGTTTCTTATATTCTAAGTTTTTCAGTGCAACTCACTCATATACTATGTACTACACTGTGCGTTTCTTATATTCTAAGTTTTTCAGTGCAACTCACTCATATACTATGTACTACACTGTGCGTTTCTTATATTCTAAGTTTTTCAGTGCAACTCACTCATATACTATGTACTACACTGTGCGTTTCTTATATTCTAAGTTTTGCAGTGCAACTCACTCATATACTATGTACTACACTGTGCGTTTCTTAAATTCTAAGTTTTTCAGTGCAACTCACTCATATACTATGTACTACAATATGCGTTTCTTATATACTAAGTTTTTCAGTGCAACTCACTCATATACTATGTAACTATGTACTACACTGTGCGTTTCTTATATTCTAAGTTTTTCAGTGCAACTCACTCATATACTATGTACTACACTGTGCGTTTCTTATATTCTAAGTTTTTCAGTGCAACTCACTCATATACTATGTACTACACTGTGCGTTTCTTATATTCTAAGTTTTTCAGTGCAACTCACTCATATACTATGTACTACACTGTGCGTTTCTTATATTCTAAGTTTTTCAGTGCAACTCACTCATATACTATGTACTACACTGTGCGTTTCTTATATTCTAAGTTTTTCAGTGCAACTCACTCATATACTATGTACTACACTGTGCGTTTCTTATATTCTAAGTTTTTCAGTGCAACTCACTCATATACTATGTACTACACTGTGCGTTTCTTATATTCTAAGTTTTTCAGTGCAACTCACTCATATACTATGTACTACACTGTGCGTTTCTTATATTCTAAGTTTTTCAGTGCAACTCACTCATATACTATGTACTACACTGTGCGTTTCTTATATTCTAAGTTTTTCAGTGCAACTCACTCATATACTATGTACTACACTGTGCGTTTCTTATATTCTAAGTTTTTCAGTGCAACTCACTCATATACTATGTACTACACTGTGCGTTTCTTATATTCTAAGTTTTGCAGTGCAACTCACTCATATACTATGTACTACACTGTGCGTTTCTTAAATTCTAAGTTTTTCAGTGCAACTCACTCATATACTATGTACTACAATATGCGTTTCTTATATACTAAGTTTTTCAGTGCAACTCACTCATATACTATGTACTACACTGTGCATTTCTTATATTCTAAGTTTTTCAGTGCAACTCACTAATATATACTATGTACTACACTGTGCGTTTCTTATTTTCTAATTTTTTCAGTGCAACTCACTCATATACTATGTACTACACTGTGCGTTTCTTATATTCTAAGTTTTTCAGTGCAACTCACTCATATACTATGTACTACACTGTGCGTTTCTTATATTCTAAGTTTTTCAGTGCAACTCACTCATATACTATGTACTACACTGTGCGTTTCTTATATTCTAAGTTTTTCAGTGCAACTCACTCATATACTATGTACTACACTGTGCGTTTCTTATATTCTAAGTTTTGCAGTGCAACTCACTCATATACTATGTACTACACTGTGCGTTTCTAAGTTTTTCAGTGCAACTCACTCATATACTATGTACTACAATATGCGTTTCTTATATACTAAGTTTTTCAGTGCAACTCACTCATATACTATGTACTACACTGTGCATTTCTTATATTCTAAGTTTTTCAGTGCAACTCACTCATATACTATGTACTACACTGTGCGTTTCTTATTTTCTAATTTTTTCAGTGCAACTCACTCATATACTATGTACTACACTGTGCGTTTCTTATATTCTAAGTTTTTCAGTGCAACTCACTCATATACTATGTACTACACTGTGCGTTTCTTATATTCTAAGTTTTTCAGTGCAACTCACTCATATACTATGTACTACACTGTGCGTTTCTTATATTCTAAGTTTTGCAGTGCAACTCACTCATATACTATGTACTACACTGTGCGTTTCTTAAATTCTAAGTTTTTCAGTGCAACTCACTCATATACTATGTACTACAATATGCGTTTCTTATATACTAAGTTTTTCAGTGCAACTCACTCATATACTATGTACTACACTGTGCATTTCTTATATTCTAAGTTTTTCAGTGCAACTCACTCATATACTATGTACTACACTGTGCGTTTCTTATTTTCTAATTTTTTCAGTGCAACTCACTCATATACTATGTACTACACTGTGCGTTTCTTATATTCTAAGTTTTTCAGTGCAACTCACTCATATACTATGTACTACACTGTGCGTTTCTTATATTCTAAGTTTTTCAGTGCAACTCACTCATATACTATGTACTACACTGTGCGTTTCTTATATTCTAAGTTTTTCAGTGCAACTGACTCATATACTATGTACTACACTGTGCGTTTCTTATATTCTAAGTTTTTCAGTGCAACTGACTCATATACTATGTACTACACTGTGCGTTTCTTATATTCTAAGTTTTTCAGTGCAACTCACTCATATACTATGTACTACACTGTGCGTTTCTTATATTCTAAGTTTTTCAGTGCAACTCACTCATATACTATGTACTACACTGTGCGTTTCTTATATTCTAAGTTTTTCAGTGCAACTCACTCATATACTATGTACTACACTGTGCGTTTCTTATATTCTAAGTTTTTCAGTGCAACTCACTCATATACTATGTACTACACTGTGCGTTTCTTATATTCTAAGTTTTGCAGTGCAACTCACTCATATACTATGTACTACACTGTGCGTTTCTTAAATTCTAAGTTTTTCAGTGCAACTCACTCATATACTATGTACTACAATATGCGTTTCTTATATACTAAGTTTTTCAGTGCAACTCACTCATATACTATGTACTACACTGTGCATTTCTTATATTCTAAGTTTTTCAGTGCAACTCACTAATATATACTATGTACTACACTGTGCGTTTCTTATTTTCTAATTTTTTCAGTGCAACTCACTCATATACTATGTACTACACTGTGCGTTTCTTATATTCTAAGTTTTTCAGTGCAACTCACTCATATACTATGTACTACACTGTGCGTTTCTTATATTCTAAGTTTTTCAGTGCAACTCACTCATATACTATGTACTACACTGTGCGTTTCTTATATTCTAAGTTTTGCAGTGCAACTCACTCATATACTATGTACTACACTGTGCGTTCTAAGTTTTTCAGTGCAACTCACTCATATACTATGTACTACAATATGCGTTTCTTATATACTAAGTTTTTCAGTGCAACTCACTCATATACTATGTACTACACTGTGCATTTCTTATATTCTAAGTTTTTCAGTGCAACTCACTCATATACTATGTACTACACTGTGCGTTTCTTATTTTCTAATTTTTTCAGTGCAACTCACTCATATACTATGTACTACACTGTGCGTTTCTTATATTCTAAGTTTTTCAGTGCAACTCACTCATATACTATGTACTACACTGTGCGTTTCTTATATTCTAAGTTTTTCAGTGCAACTCACTCATATACTATGTACTACACTGTGCGTTTCTTATATTCTAAGTTTTTCAGTGCAACTCACTCATATACTATGTACTACACTGTGCGTTTCTTATATTCTAAGTTTTGCAGTGCAACTCACTCATATACTATGTACTACACTGTGCGTTTCTTAAATTCTAAGTTTTTCAGTGCAACTCACTCATATACTATGTACTACAATATGCGTTTCTTATATACTAAGTTTTTCAGTGCAACTCACTCATATACTATGTACTACACTGTGCATTTCTTATATTCTAAGTTTTTCAGTGCAACTCACTAATATATACTATGTACTACACTGTGCGTTTCTTATTTTCTAATTTTTTCAGTGCAACTCACTCATATACTATGTACTACACTGTGCGTTTCTTATATTCTAAGTTTTTCAGTGCAACTCACTCATATACTATGTACTACACTGTGCGTTTCTTATATTCTAAGTTTTTCAGTGCAACTCACTCATATACTATGTACTACACTGTGCGTTTCTTATATTCTAAGTTTTTCAGTGCAACTCACTCATATACTATGTACTACACTGTGCGTTTCTTATATTCTAAGTTTTGCAGTGCAACTCACTCATATACTATGTACTACACTGTGCGTTCTAAGTTTTTCAGTGCAACTCACTCATATACTATGTACTACAATATGCGTTTCTTATATACTAAGTTTTTCAGTGCAACTCACTCATATACTATGTACTACACTGTGCATTTCTTATATTCTAAGTTTTTCAGTGCAACTCACTCATATACTATGTACTACACTGTGCGTTTCTTATTTTCTAATTTTTTCAGTGCAACTCACTCATATACTATGTACTACACTGTGCGTTTCTTATATTCTAAGTTTTTCAGTGCAACTCACTCATATACTATGTACTACACTGTGCGTTTCTTATATTCTAAGTTTTTCAGTGCAACTCACTCATATACTATGTACTACACTGTGCGTTTCTTATATTCTAAGTTTTGCAGTGCAACTCACTCATATACTATGTACTACACTGTGCGTTTCTTAAATTCTAAGTTTTTCAGTGCAACTCACTCATATACTATGTACTACAATATGCGTTTCTTATATACTAAGTTTTTCAGTGCAACTCACTCATATACTATGTACTACACTGTGCATTTCTTATATTCTAAGTTTTTCAGTGCAACTCACTCATATACTATGTACTACACTGTGCGTTTCTTATTTTCTAATTTTTTCAGTGCAACTCACTCATATACTATGTACTACACTGTGCGTTTCTTATATTCTAAGTTTTTCAGTGCAACTCACTCATATACTATGTACTACACTGTGCGTTTCTTATATTCTAAGTTTTTCAGTGCAACTCACTCATATACTATGTACTACACTGTGCGTTTCTTATATTCTAAGTTTTTCAGTGCAACTGACTCATATACTATGTACTACACTGTGCGTTTCTTATATTCTAAGTTTTTCAGTGCAACTGACTCATATACTATGTACTACACTGTGCGTTTCTTATATTCTAAGTTTTTCAGTGCAACTCACTCATATACTATGTACTACACTGTGCGTTTCTTATATTCTAAGTTTTTCAGTGCAACTCACTCATATACTATGTACTACACTGTGCGTTTCTTATATTCTAAGTTTTTCAGTGCAACTCACTCATATACTATGTACTACACTGTGCGTTTCTTATATTCTAAGTTTTTCAGTGCAACTCACTCATATACTATGTACTACACTGTGCGTTTCTTATATTCTAAGTTTTGCAGTGCAACTCACTCATATACTATGTACTACACTGTGCGTTTCTTAAATTCTAAGTTTTTCAGTGCAACTCACTCATATACTATGTACTACAATATGCGTTTCTTATATACTAAGTTTTTCAGTGCAACTCACTCATATACTATGTACTACACTGTGCATTTCTTATATTCTAAGTTTTTCAGTGCAACTCACTAATATATACTATGTACTACACTGTGCGTTTCTTATTTTCTAATTTTTTCAGTGCAACTCACTCATATACTATGTACTACACTGTGCGTTTCTTATATTCTAAGTTTTTCAGTGCAACTCACTCATATACTATGTACTACACTGTGCGTTTCTTATATTCTAAGTTTTTCAGTGCAACTCACTCATATACTATGTACTACACTGTGCGTTTCTTATATTCTAAGTTTTTCAGTGCAACTCACTCATATACTATGTACTACACTGTGCGTTTCTTATATTCTAAGTTTTGCAGTGCAACTCACTCATATACTATGTACTACACTGTGCGTTCTAAGTTTTTCAGTGCAACTCACTCATATACTATGTACTACAATATGCGTTTCTTATATACTAAGTTTTTCAGTGCAACTCACTCATATACTATGTACTACACTGTGCATTTCTTATATTCTAAGTTTTTCAGTGCAACTCACTCATATACTATGTACTACACTGTGCGTTTCTTATTTTCTAATTTTTTCAGTGCAACTCACTCATATACTATGTACTACACTGTGCGTTTCTTATATTCTAAGTTTTTCAGTGCAACTCACTCATATACTATGTACTACACTGTGCGTTTCTTATATTCTAAGTTTTTCAGTGCAACTCACTCATATACTATGTACTACACTGTGCGTTTCTTATATTCTAAGTTTTGCAGTGCAACTCACTCATATACTATGTACTACACTGTGCGTTTCTTAAATTCTAAGTTTTTCAGTGCAACTCACTCATATACTATGTACTACAATATGCGTTTCTTATATACTAAGTTTTTCAGTGCAACTCACTCATATACTATGTACTACACTGTGCATTTCTTATATTCTAAGTTTTTCAGTGCAACTCACTCATATACTATGTACTACACTGTGCGTTTCTTATTTTCTAATTTTTTCAGTGCAACTCACTCATATACTATGTACTACACTGTGCGTTTCTTATATTCTAAGTTTTTCAGTGCAACTCACTCATATACTATGTACTACACTGTGCGTTTCTTATATTCTAAGTTTTTCAGTGCAACTCACTCATATACTATGTACTACACTGTGCGTTTCTTATATTCTAAGTTTTTCAGTGCAACTCACTCATATATTATGTACTACACTGTGCGTTTCTTATATTCTAAGTTTTTCAGTGCAACTCACTCATATACTATGTACTACACTGTGCGTTTCTTATTTTCTAAGTTTTGCAGTGCAACTCACTCATATACTATGTACTACACTGTGCGTTTCTTGTACTACACTGTGCGTTTCTTATATTCTAAGTTTTTCAGTGCAACTCACTCATATACTATGTACTACACTGTGCATTTCTTATATTCTAAGTTTTTCAGTGCAACTCATTCATATACTATGTACTACACTGTGCGTTTCTTATATTCTAAGTTTTTCAGTGCAACTCACTCATATACTATGTACTACACTGTGCGTTTCTTATATTCTTAGTTTTTCAGTGCAACTCACTCATATACTATGTACTACACTGTGCGTTTCTTATTTTCTAAGTTTTTCAGTGCAACTCACTCATATACTATGTACTACACTGTGCGTTTCTTATATTCTAAGTTTTTCAGTGCAACTCACTCATATACTATGTACTACACTGTGCGTTTCTTATATTCTAAGTTTTTCAGTGCAACTCACTCATATACTATGTACTACACTGTGCGTTTCTTATATTCTAAGTTTTTCAGTGCAACTCACTCATATACTATGTACTACACTGTGCGTTTCTTATATTCTAAGTTTTTCAGTGCAACTCACTCATATACTATGTACTACACTGTGCGTTTCTTATATTCTAAGTTTTGCAGTGCAACTCACTCATATACTATGTACTACACTGTGCGTTTCTTAAATTCTAAGTTTTTCAGTGCAACTCACTCATATACTATGTACTACAATATGCGTTTCTTATATACTAAGTTTTTCAGTGCAACTCACTCATATACTATGTACTACACTGTGCATTTCTTATATTCTAAGTTTTTCAGTGCAACTCACTCATATACTATATACTACACTGTGCGTTTCTTATTTTCTAATTTTTTCAGTGCAACTCACTCATATACTATGTACTACACTGTGCGTTTCTTATATTCTAAGTTTTTCAGTGCAACTCACTCATATACTATGTACTACACTGTGCGTTTCTTATATTCTAAGTTTTTCAGTGCAACTCACTCATATACTATGTACTACACTGTGCGTTTCTTATATTCTAAGTTTTTCAGTGCAACTGACTCATATACTATGTACTACACTGTGCGTTTCTTATATTCTAAGTTTTTCAGTGCAACTGACTCATATACTATGTACTACACTGTGCGTTTCTTATATTCTAAGTTTTTCAGTGCAACTCACTCATATACTATGTACTACACTGTGCGTTTCTTATATTCTAAGTTTTTCAGTGCAACTCACTCATATACTATGTACTACACTGTGCGTTTCTTATATTCTAAGTTTTTCAGTGCAACTCACTCATATACTATGTACTACACTGTGCGTTTCTTATATTCTAAGTTTTTCAGTGCAACTCACTCATATACTATGTACTACACTGTGCGTTTCTTATATTCTAAGTTTTGCAGTGCAACTCACTCATATACTATGTACTACACTGTGCGTTTCTTAAATTCTAAGTTTTTCAGTGCAACTCACTCATATACTATGTACTACAATATGCGTTTCTTATATACTAAGTTTTTCAGTGCAACTCACTCATATACTATGTACTACACTGTGCATTTCTTATATTCTAAGTTTTTCAGTGCAACTCACTAATATATACTATGTACTACACTGTGCGTTTCTTATTTTCTAATTTTTTCAGTGCAACTCACTCATATACTATGTACTACACTGTGCGTTTCTTATATTCTAAGTTTTTCAGTGCAACTCACTCATATACTATGTACTACACTGTGCGTTTCTTATATTCTAAGTTTTTCAGTGCAACTCACTCATATACTATGTACTACACTGTGCGTTTCTTATATTCTAAGTTTTTCAGTGCAACTCACTCATATACTATGTACTACACTGTGCGTTTCTTAAATTCTAGGTTTTTCAGTGCAACTCACTCATATACTATGTACTACACTGTGCGTTTCTTATATTCTAAGTTTTTCAGTGCAACTGACTCATATACTATGTACTACACTGTACGTTTCTTATATTCTAAGTTTTTCAGTACAACTCACTCATATACTATGTACTACACTGTGCGTTTCTTAAATTCTAGGTTTTTCAGTGCAACTCACTCATATACTATGTACTACACTGTGCGTTTCTTATATTCTAAGTTTTTCAGTGCAACTCACTCATATACTATGTACTTCACTGTGCGTTTCTTATATTCTAAGTTTTTCAGTGCAACTCACTCATATACTATGTACTACACTGTGCGTTTCTTATATTCTAAGTTTTTCAGTGCAACTCACTCATATACTATGTACTACACTGTGCATTTCTTATATTCTAAGTTTTTCAGTGCAACTCACTCTTATACTATGTACTACACTGTGCATTTCGTGTAATGCGGGTTTTTCAGTAAATTCTAAGTTTTTCAGTGCAACTCACTCATATACTATGTATTACAATGTGCGTTTCTTATATTCTAAATTTTTCAGTGCAACTCACTCATATACTATGTACTACACTGTGCGTTTCTTATATTCTAAGTTTTTCAGTGCAACTCACTCATATATTATGTACTACACTGTGCGTTTCTTATATTCTAAGTTTTTCAGTGCAACTCACTCATATACTATGTACTACACTGTGCGTTTCTTATTTTCTAAGTTTTGCAGTGCAACTCACTCATATACTATGTACTACACTGTGCGTTTCTTGTACTACACTGTGCGTTTCTTATATTCTAAGTTTTTCAGTGCAACTCACTCATATACTATGTACTACACTGTGCATTTCTTATATTCTAAGTTTTTCAGTGCAACTCACTCATATACTATGTACTACACTGTGCGTTTCTTATATTCTTAGTTTTTCAGTGCAACTCACTCATATACTATGTACTACACTGTGCGTTTCTTATATTCTAAGTTTTTCAGTGCAACTCACTCATATACTATGTACTACACTGTGCGTTTCTTATATTCTAAGTTTTTCAGTGCAACTCACTCATATACTATGTACTACACTGTGCGTTTCTTATATTCTAAGTTTTTCAGTGCAACTCACTCATATACTATGTTCTACACTGTGCGTTTCTTATATTCTAAGTTTTTCAGTGCAACTCACTCATATACTATGTACTACACTGTGCGTTTCTTATATTCTAAGTTTTTCAGTGCAACTCACTCATATACTATGTACTACACTGTGCGTTTCTTATATTCTAAGTTTTTCAGTGCAACTCACTCATATACTATGTACTACACTGTGCGTTTCTTATATTCTAAGTTTTTCAGTGCAACTCACTCATATACTATGTACTACACTGTGCGTTTCTTATATTCTAAGTTTTGCAGTGCAACTCACTCATATACTATGTACTACACTGTGCGTTTCTTAAATTCTAAGTTTTTCATTGCAACTCACTCATATACTATGTACTACAATATGCGTTTCTTATATACTAAGTTTTTCAGTGCAACTCACTCATATACTATGTACTACACTGTGCGTTTCTTATATTCTAAGTTTTTCAGTGCAACTCACTCATATACTATGTACTACACTGTGCGTTTCTTATTTTCTAAGTTTTTCAGTGCAACTCACTCATATACTATGTACTACACTGTGCGTTTCTTATATTCTAAGTTTTTCAGTGCAACTCACTCATATATTATGTACTACACTTTGCGTTTCTTATTTTCTAAGTTTTTCAGTGCAACTCATTCATATACTATGTACTACACTGTGTGTTTCTTATATTCTAAGTTTTTCAGTGCAACTCACTCATATACTATGTACTACACTGTGCGTTTCTTATATTCTAAGTTTTTCAGTGCAACTCACTCATATACTATGTACTACACTGTGCGTTTCTTATATTCTAAGTTTTTCAGTGCAACTCACTCATATACTATGTACTACACTGTGCGTTTCTTATATTCTAAGTTTTTCAGTGCAACTCACTCATATACTATGTACTACACTGTGCGTTTCTTATATTCTAAGTTTTGCAGTGCAACTCACTCATATACTATGTACTACACTGTCCGTTTCTTAAATTCTAAGTTTTTCAGTGCAACTCACTCATATACTATGTACTACACTGTGCATTTCTTATATTCTAAGTTTTTCAGTGCAACTCACTCATATACTATGTACTACACTGTGCATTTCGTGTAATGCGGGTTTTTCAGTAAATTCTAAGTTTTTCAGTGCAACTCACTCATATACTATGTATTACACTGTGCGTTTCTTATATTCTAAGTTTTTCAGTGCAACTCACTCATATACTATGTACTACACTGTGCGTTTCTTATTTTCTAAGTTTTGCAGTGCAACTCACTCATATACTATGTACTACACTGTGCGTTTCTTGTACTACACTGTGCGTTTCTTATATTCTAAGTTTTTCAGTGCAACTCACTCATATACTATGTACTACACTGTGCATTTCTTATATTCTAAGTTTTTCAGTGCAACTCACTCATATACTATGTACTACACTGTGCGTTTCTTATATTCTAAGTTTTTCAGTGCAACTCACTCATATACTATGTACTACACTGTGCGTTTCTTATATTCTTAGTTTTTCAGTGCAACTCACTCATATACTATGTACTACACTGTGCGTTTCTTATTTTCTAAGTTTTTCAGTGCAACTCACTCATATACTATGTACTACACTGTGCGTTTCTTATATTCTAAGTTTTTCAGTGCAACTCACTCATATACTATGTACTACACTGTGCGTTTCTTATATTCTAAGTTTTTCAGTGCAACTCACTCATATACTATGTACTACACTGTGCGTTTCTTATATTCTAAGTTTTTCAGTGCAACTCACTCATATACTATGTACTACACTGTGCGTTTCTTATATTCTAAGTTTTTCAGTGCAACTCACTCATATACTATGTACTACACTGTGCGTTTCTTATATTCTAAGTTTTGCAGTGCAACTCACTCATATACTATGTACTACACTGTGCGTTCTAAGTTTTTCAGTGCAACTCACTCATATACTATGTACTACAATATGCGTTTCTTATATACTAAGTTTTTCAGTGCAACTCACTCATATACTATGTACTACACTGTGCATTTCTTATATTCTAAGTTTTTCAGTGCAACTCACTCATATACTATGTACTACACTGTGCGTTTCTTATTTTCTAATTTTTTCAGTGCAACTCACTCATATACTATGTACTACACTGTGCGTTTCTTATATTCTAAGTTTTTCAGTGCAACTCATTCATATACTATGTACTACACTGTGCGTTTCTTATATTCTAAGTTTTTCAGTGCAACTCACTCATATACTATGTACTACACTGTGCGTTTCTTATATTCTAAGTTTTTCAGTGCAACTGACTCATATACTATGTACTACACTGTACGTTTCTTATATTCTAAGTTTTTCAGTACAACTCACTCATATACTATGTACTACACTGTGCGTTTCTTAAATTCTAGGTTTTTCAGTGCAACTCACTCATATACTATGTACTACACTGTGCGTTTCTTATATTCTAAGTTTTTCAGTGCAACTCACTCATATACTATGTACTTCACTGTGCGTTTCTTATATTCTAAGTTTTTCAGTGCAACTCACTCATATACTATGTACTACACTGTGCGTTTCTTATATTCTAAGTTTTTCAGTGCAACTCACTCATATACTATGTACTACACTGTGCATTTCTTATATTCTAAGTTTTTCAGTGCAACTCACTCTTATACTATGTACTACACTGTGCATTTCGTGTAATGCGGGTTTTTCAGTAAATTCTAAGTTTTTCAGTGCAACTCACTCATATACTATGTATTACACTGTGCGTTTCTTATATTCTAAGTTTTTCAGTGCAACTCACTCATATACTATGTACTACACTGTGCGTTTCTTATATTCTAAGTTTTTCAGTGCAACTCACTCATATATTATGTACTACACTGTGCGTTTCTTATATTCTAAGTTTTTCAGTGCAACTCACTCATATACTATGTACTACACTGTGCGTTTCTTATTTTCTAAGTTTTGCAGTGCAACTCACTCATATACTATGTACTACACTGTGCGTTTCTTGTACAACACTGTGCGTTTCTTATATTCTAAGTTTTTCAGTGCAACTCACTCATATACTATGTACTACACTGTGCATTTCTTATATTCTAAGTTTTTCAGTGCAACTCACTCATATACTATGTACTACACTGTGCGTTTCTTATATTCTAAGTTTTTCAGTGCAACTCACTCATATACTATGGACTACACTGTGCGTTTCTTATATTCTTAGTTTTTCAGTGCAACTCACTCATATAATATTTACTACACTGTGCGTTTCTTATTTTCTAAGTTTTTCAGTGCAACTCACTCATATACTATGTACTACACTGTGCGTTTCTTATATTCTAAGTTTTTCAGTGCAACTCACTCATATACTATGTACTACACTGTGCGTTTCTTATATTCTAAGTTTTTCAGTGCAACTCACTCATATACTATGTACTACACTGTGCGTTTCTTATATTCTAAGTTTTTCAGTGCAACTCACTCATATACTATGTACTACACTGTGCGTTTCTTATATTCTAAGTTTTTCAGTGCAACTCACTCATATACTATGTACTACACTGTGCGTTTCTTATATTCTAAGTTTTGCAGTGCAACTCACTCATATACTATGTACTACACTGTGCGTTTCTTAAATTCTAAGTTTTGCAGTGCAACTCACTCATATACTATGTACTACAATATGCGTTTCTTATATACTAAGTTTTTCAGTGCAACTCACTCATATACTATGTACTACACTGTGCATTTCTTATATTCTAAGTTTTTCAGTGCAACTCACTCATATACTATGTACTACACTGTGCGTTTCTTATTTTCTAATTTTTTCAGTGCAACTCACTCATATACTATGTACTACACTGTGCGTTTCTTATATTCTAAGTTTTTCAGTGCAACTCACTCATATACTATGTACTACACTGTGCGTTTCT
Source organism: Mus caroli (assembly GCF_978045245.1). NCBI lineage: Eukaryota > Metazoa > Chordata > Mammalia > Rodentia > Muridae > Mus > Mus caroli. The sequence continues at coordinate 232,684 of NW_028227338.1, forward strand.
TATATTCTAAGTTTTTCAGTGCAACTCACTCATATACTATGTACTACACTGTGCGTTTCTTATATTCTAAGTTTTTCAGTGCAACTGACTCATATACTATGTACTACACTGTGCGTTTCTTATATTCTAAGTTTTTCAGTACAACTCACTCATATACTATGTACTACACTGTGCGTTTCTTAAATTCTAAGTTTTTCAGTGCAACTCACTCATATACTATGTACTACATTGTGCGTTTCTTATTTTCTAAGTTTTGCAGTGCAACTCACTCATATACTATGTACTACACTGTGCGTTTCTTGTACTACACTGTGCGTTTCTTATATTCTAAGTTTTTCAGTGCAACTCACTCATATACTATGTACTACACTGTGCGTTTCTTATATTCTAAGTTTTTCAGTGCAACTCACTCATATACTATGTACTACACTGTGCGTTTCTTGTACTACACTGTGCGTTTCTTATATTCTAAGTTTTTCAGTGCAACTCACTCATATACTATGTACTACACTGTGCATTTCTTATATTCTAAGTTTTTCAGTGCAACTCACTCATATACTATGTACTACACTGTGCGTTTCTTATATTCTAAGTTTTTCAGTGCAACTCACTCATATACTATGTACTTCACTGTGCGTTTCTTATATTCTAAGTTTTTCAGTGCAACTCACTCATATACTATGTACTACACTGTGCGTTTCTTATATTCTAAGTTTTTCAGTGCAACTCACTCATATACTATGTACTACACTGTGCATTTCTTATATTCTAAGTTTTTCAGTGCAACTCACTCATATACTATGTACTAAACTGTGCATTTCGTGTAATGCGGGTTTTTCAGTAAATTCTAAGTTTTTCAGTGCAACTCACTCATATACTATGTACTACACTGTGCATTTCTTATATTCTAAGTTTTTCAGTGCAACTCACTCATATACTATGTACTACACTGTGCGTTTCTTATATTCTAAGTTTTTCAGTGCAACTCACTCATATACTATGTACTACACTGTGCGTTTCTTATATTCTTAGTTTTTCAGTGCAACTCACTCATATACTATGTACTACACTGTGCGTTTCTTATTTTCTAAGTTTTTCAGTGCAACTCACTCATATACTATGTACTACACTGTGCGTTTCTTATATTCTAAGTTTTTCAGTGCAACTCACTCATATACTATGTACTACACTGTGCGTTTCTTATATTCTAAGTTTTTCAGTGCAACTCACTCATATACTATGTACTACACTGTGCGTTTCTTATATTCTAAGTTTTTCAGTGCAACTCACTCATATACTATGTACTACACTGTGCGTTTCTTATATTCTAAGTTTTTCAGTGCAACTCACTCATATACTATGTACTACACTGTGCGTTTCTTATATTCTAAGTTTTGCAGTGCAACTCACTCATATACTATGTACTACACTGTGCGTTCTAAGTTTTTCAGTGCAACTCACTCATATACTATGTACTACAATATGCGTTTCTTATATACTAAGTTTTTCAGTGCAACTCACTCATATACTATGTACTACACTGTGCATTTCTTATATTCTAAGTTTTTCAGTGCAACTCACTCATATACTATGTACTACACTGTGCGTTTCTTATTTTCTAATTTTTTCAGTGCAACTCACTCATATACTATGTACTACACTGTGCGTTTCTTATATTCTAAGTTTTTCAGTGCAACTCACTCATATACTATGTACTACACTGTGCGTTTCTTATATTCTAAGTTTTTCAGTGCAACTCACTCATATACTATGTACTACACTGTGCGTTTCTTATATTCTAAGTTTTTCAGTGCAACTGACTCATATACTATGTACTACACTGTACGTTTCTTATATTCTAAGTTTTTCAGTACAACTCACTCATATACTATGTACTACACTGTGCGTTTCTTAAATTCTAGGTTTTTCAGTGCAACTCACTCATATACTATGTACTACACTGTGCGTTTCTTATATTCTAAGTTTTTCAGTGCAACTCACTCATATACTATGTACTTCACTGTGCGTTTCTTATATTCTAAGTTTTTCAGTGCAACTCACTCATATACTATGTACTACACTGTGCGTTTCTTATATTCTAAGTTTTTCAGTGCAACTCACTCATATACTATGTACTACACTGTGCATTTCTTATATTCTAAGTTTTTCAGTGCAACTCACTCTTATACTATGTACTACACTGTGCATTTCGTGTAATGCGGGTTTTTCAGTAAATTCTAAGTTTTTCAGTGCAACTCACTCATATACTATGTATTACACTGTGCGTTTCTTATATTCTAAGTTTTTCAGTGCAACTCACTCATATACTATGTACTACACTGTGCGTTTCTTATATTCTAAGTTTTTCAGTGCAACTCACTCATATATTATGTACTACACTGTGCGTTTCTTATATTCTAAGTTTTTCAGTGCAACTCACTCATATACTATGTACTACACTGTGCGTTTCTTATTTTCTAAGTTTTGCAGTGCAACTCACTCATATACTATGTACTACACTGTGCGTTTCTTGTACAACACTGTGCGTTTCTTATATTCTAAGTTTTTCAGTGCAACTCACTCATATACTATGTACTACACTGTGCATTTCTTATATTCTAAGTTTTTCAGTGCAACTCACTCATATACTATGTACTACACTGTGCGTTTCTTATATTCTAAGTTTTTCAGTGCAACTCACTCATATACTATGGACTACACTGTGCGTTTCTTATATTCTTAGTTTTTCAGTGCAACTCACTCATATAATATGTACTACACTGTGCGTTTCTTATTTTCTAAGTTTTTCAGTGCAACTCACTCATATACTATGTACTACACTGTGCGTTTCTTATATTCTAAGTTTTTCAGTGCAACTCACTCATATACTATGTACTACACTGTGCGTTTCTTATATTCTAAGTTTTTCAGTGCAACTCACTCATATACTATGTACTACACTGTGCGTTTCTTATATTCTAAGTTTTTCAGTGCAACTCACTCATATACTATGTACTACACTGTGCGTTTCTTATATTCTAAGTTTTTCAGTGCAACTCACTCATATACTATGTACTACACTGTGCGTTTCTTATATTCTAAGTTTTGCAGTGCAACTCACTCATATACTATGTACTACACTGTGCGTTTCTTAAATTCTAAGTTTTGCAGTGCAACTCACTCATATACTATGTACTACAATATGCGTTTCTTATATACTAAGTTTTTCAGTGCAACTCACTCATATACTATGTACTACACTGTGCATTTCTTATATTCTAAGTTTTTCAGTGCAACTCACTCATATACTATGTACTACACTGTGCGTTTCTTATTTTCTAATTTTTTCAGTGCAACTCACTCATATACTATGTACTACACTGTGCGTTTCTTATATTCTAAGTTTTTCAGTGCAACTCACTCATATACTATGTACTACACTGTGCGTTTCTTATATTCTAAGTTTTTCAGTGCAACTCACTCATATACTATGTACTACACTGTGCGTTTCTTATATTCTAAGTTTTTCAGTGCAACTGACTCATATACTATGTACTACACTGTGCGTTTCTTATATTCTAAGTTTTTCAGTACAACTCACTCTTATACTATGTACTACACTGTGCGTTTCTTAAATTCTAAGTTTTTCAGTGCAACTCACTCATATACTATGTACTACATTGTGCGTTTCTTATTTTCTAAGTTTTGCAGTGCAACTCACTCATATACTATGTACTACACTGTGCGTTTCTTGTACTACACTGTGCGTTTCTTATATTCTAAGTTTTTCAGTGCAACTCACTCATATACTATGTACTACACTGTGCGTTTCTTATTTTCTAAGTTTTGCAGTGCAACTCACTCATATACTATGTACTACACTGTGCGTTTCTTGTACTACACTGTGCGTTTCTTATATTCTAAGTTTTTCAGTGCAACTCACTCATATACTATGTACTACACTGTGCATTTCTTATATTCTAAGTTTTTCAGTGCAACTCACTCATATACTATGTACTACACTGTGCGTTTCTTATATTCTAAGTTTTTCAGTGCAACTCACTCATATACTATGTACTTCACTGTGCGTTTCTTATATTCTAAGTTTTTCAGTGCAACTCACTCATATACTATGTACTACACTGTGCGTTTCTTATATTCTAAGTTTTTCAGTGCAACTCACTCATATACTATGTACTACACTGTGCATTTCTTATATTCTAAGTTTTTCAGTGCAACTCACTCATATACTATGTACTAAACTGTGCATTTCGTGTAATGCGGGTTTTTCAGTAAATTCTAAGTTTTTCAGTGCAACTCACTCATATACTATGTATTACACTGTGCGTTTCTTATATTCTAAGTTTTTCAGTGCAACTCACTCATATACTATGTACTACACTGTGCGTTTCTTATATTCTAAGTTTTTCAGTGCAACTCACTCATATATTATGTACTACACTGTGCGTTTCTTATATTCTAAGTTTTTCAGTGCAACTCACTCATATACTATGTACTACACTGTGCGTTTCTTATTTTCTAAGTTTTGCAGTGCAACTCACTCATATACTATGTACTACACTGTGCGTTTCTTGTACTACACTGTGCGTTTCTTATATTCTAAGTTTTTCAGTGCAACTCACTCATATACTATGTACTACACTGTGCATTTCTTATATTCTAAGTTTTTCAGTGCAACTCACTCATATACTATGTACTACACTGTGCGTTTCTTATATTCTAAGTTTTTCAGTGCAACTCACTCATATACTATGTACTACACTGTGCGTTTCTTATATTCTTAGTTTTTCAGTGCAACTCACTCATATACTATGTACTACACTGTGCGTTTCTTAAATTCTAGGTTTTTCAGTGCAACTCACTCATATACTATGTACTACACTGTGCGTTTCTTATATTCTTAGTTTTTCAGTGCAACTCAGTCATATACTATGTACTACACTGTGCGTTTCTTATATTCTAAGTTTTTCAGTGCAACTCACTCATATACTATGTACTACACTGTGCGTTTCTTATATTCTAAGTTTTTCAGTGCAACTCACTCATATACTATGTACTACACTGTGCGTTTCTTATATTCTAAGTTTTTCAGTGCAACTCACTCATATACTATGTACTACACTGTGCGTTTCTTATATTCTAAGTTTTGCAGTGCAACTCACTCATATACTATGTACTACACTGTGCGTTTCTTATATTCTAAGTTTTTCAGTGCAACTCACTCATTATACTATGTACTACACTGTGCGTTTCTTATATTCTAAGTTTTTCAGTGCAACTCACTCATATACTATGTATTACACTGTTCGTTTCTTATATTCTAAGTTTTTCAGTGCAACTCACTCATATACTATGTACTACACTGTGCGTTTCTTATATTCTAAGTTTTTCAGTGCAACTCACTCATATACTATGTACTACACTGTGTGTTTCTTATATTCTAAGTTTTTCAGTGCAACTCACTCATATACTATGTACTACACTGTGCGTTTCTTATATTCTAAGTTTTTCAGTGCAACTCACTCATATACTATGTACTTCACTGTGCGTTTCTTATATTCTAAGTTTTTCAGTGCAACTCACTCATATACTATGTACTACACTGTGCGTTTCTTATATTCTAAGTTTTTCAGTGCAACTCACTCATATACTATGTACTACACTGTGCGTTTCTTATATTCTAAGTTTTTCAGTGCAACTCACTCATATACTATGTACTACACTGTGCGTTTCTTATATTCTAAGTTTTTCAGTACAACTCACTCATATACTATGTACTACACTGTGCGTTTCTTAAATTCTAGGTTTTTCAGTGCAACTCACTCATATACTATGTACTACACTGTGCGTTTCTTATATTCTTAGTTTTTCAGTGCAACTCAGTCATATACTATGTACTACACTGTGCGTTTCTTATATTCTAAGTTTTTCAGTGCAACTCACTCATATACTATGTACTACACTGTGCGTTTCTTATATTCTAAGTTTTTCAGTGCAACTCACTCATATACTATGTACTACACTGTGCGTTTCTTATATTCTAAGTTTTTCAGTGCAACTCACTCATATACTATGTACTACACTGTGCGTTTCTTATATTCTAAGTTTTTCAGTGCAACTCACTCATATACTATGTACTACACTGTGCGTTTCTTATATTCTAAGTTTTTCAGTGCAACTCACTCATTATACTATGTACTACACTGTGCGTTTCTTATATTCTAAGTTTTTCAGTGCAACTCACTCATATACTATGTACTACACTGTTCGTTTCTTATATTCTAAGTTTTTCAGTGCAACTCACTCATATACTATGTACTACACTGTGCGTTTCTTATATTCTAAGTTTTTCAGTGCAACTCACTCATATACTATGTACTACACTGTGTGTTTCTTATATTCTAAGTTTTTCAGTGCAACTCACTCATTATACTATGTACTACACTGTGCGTTTCTTATATTCTAAGTTTTTCAGTGCAACTCACTCATATACTATGTACTACACTGTTCGTTTCTTATATTCTAAGTTTTTCAGTGCAACTCACTCATATACTATGTACTACACTGTGCGTTTCTTATATTCTAAGTTTTTCAGTGCAACTCACTCATATACTATGTACTACACTGTGTGTTTCTTATATTCTAAGTTTTTCAGTGCAACTCACTCATATACTATGTACTACACTGTGCGTTTCTTATATTCTAAGTTTTTCAGTGCAACTCACTCATATACTATGTACTTCACTGTGCGTTTCTTATATTCTAAGTTTTTCAGTGCAACTCACTCATATACTATGTACTACACTGTGCGTTTCTTATATTCTAAGTTTTTCAGTGCAACTCACTCATATACTATGTACTACACTGTGCATTTCTTATATTCTAAGTTTTTCAGTGCAACTCACTCATATACTATGTACTAAACTGTGCATTTCGTGTAATGCGGGTTTTTCAGTAAATTCTAAGTTTTTCTGTGCAACTCACTCATATACTATGTATTACACTGTGCGTTTCTTATATTCTAAGTTTTTCAGTGCAACTCACTCATATACTATGTACTACACTGTGCGTTTCTTATATTCTAAGTTTTTCAGTGCAACTCACTCATATATTATGTACTACACTGTGCGTTTCTTATATTCTAAGTTTTTCAGTGCAACTCACTCATATACTATGTACTACACTGTGCGTTTCTTATTTTCTAAGTTTTGCAGTGCAACTCACTCATATACTATGTACTACACTGTGCGTTTCTTGTACTACACTGTGCGTTTCTTATATTCTAAGTTTTTCAGTGCAACTCACTCATATACTATGTACTACACTGTGCATTTCTTATATTCTAAGTTTTTCAGTGCAACTCACTCATATACTATGTACTACACTGTGCGTTTCTTATATTCTAAGTTTTTCAGTGCAACTCACTCATATACTATGTACTACACTGTGCGTTTCTTATATTCTTAGTTTTTCAGTGCAACTCACTCATATACTATGTACTACACTGTGCGTTTCTTAAGTTCTAGGTTTTTCAGTGCAACTCACTCATATACTATGTACTACACTGTGCGTTTCTTATATTCTTAGTTTTTCAGTGCAACTCAGTCATATACTATGTACTACACTGTGCGTTTCTTATATTCTAAGTTTTTCAGTGCAACTCACTCATATACTATGTACTACACTGTGCGTTTCTTATATTCTAAGTTTTTCAGTGCAACTCACTCATATACTATGTACTACACTGTGCGTTTCTTATATTCTAAGTTTTGCAGTGCAACTCACTCATATACTATGTACTACACTGTGCGTTTCTTATATTCTAAGTTTTGCAGTGCAACTCACTCATATACTATGTACTACACTGTGCGTTTCTTATATTCTAAGTTTTTCAGTGCAACTCACTCATTATACTATGTACTACACTGTGCGTTTCTTATATTCTAAGTTTTTCAGTGCAACTCACTCATATACTATGTACTACACTGTTCGTTTCTTATATTCTAAGTTTTTCAGTGCAACTCACTCATATACTATGTACTACACTGTGCGTTTCTTATATTCTAAGTTTTTCAGTGCAACTCACTCATATACTATGTACTACACTGTGTGTTTCTTATATTCTAAGTTTTTCAGTGCAACTCACTCATATACTATGTACTACACTGTGCGTTTCTTATATTCTAAGTTTTTCAGTGCAACTCACTCATATACTATGTACTTCACTGTGCGTTTCTTATATTCTAAGTTTTTCAGTGCAACTCACTCATATACTATGTACTACACTGTGCGTTTCTTATATTCTAAGTTTTTCAGTGCAACTCACTCATATACTATGTACTACACTGTGCATTTCTTATATTCTAAGTTTTTCAGTGCAACTCACTCATATACTATGTACTAAACTGTGCATTTCGTGTAATGCGGGTTTTTCAGTAAATTCTAAGTTTTTCAGTGCAACTCACTCATATACTATGTATTACACTGTGCGTTTCTTATATTCTAAGTTTTTCAGTGCAACTCACTCATATACTATGTACTACACTGTGCGTTTCTTATATTCTAAGTTTTTCAGTGCAACTCACTCATATATTATGTACTACACTGTGCGTTTCTTATATTCTAAGTTTTTCAGTGCAACTCACTCATATACTATGTACTACACTGTGCGTTTCTTATTTTCTAAGTTTTGCAGTGCAACTCACTCATATACTATGTACTACACTGTGCGTTTCTTGTACTACACTGTGCGTTTCTTATATTCTAAGTTTTTCAGTGCAACTCACTCATATACTATGTACTACACTGTGCGTTTCTTATATTCTAAGTTTTTCAGTGCAACTCACTCATATACTATGTACTACACTGTGCGTTTCTTATATTCTAAGTTTTTCAGTGCAACTGACTCATATACTATGTACTACACTGTGCGTTTCTTATATTCTAAGTTTTTCAGTACAACTCACTCATATACTATGTACTACACTGTGCGTTTCTTAAATTCTAGGTTTTTCAGTGCAACTCACTCATATACTATGTACTACACTGTGCGTTTCTTATATTCTTAGTTTTTCAGTGCAACTCAGTCATATACTATGTACTACACTGTGCGTTTCTTATATTCTAAGTTTTTCAGTGCAACTCACTCATATACTATGTACTACATTGTGCGTTTCTTATTTTCTAAGTTTTGCAGTGCAACTCACTCATATACTATGTACTACACTGTGCGTTTCTTGTACTACACTGTGCGTTTCTTATATTCTAAGTTTTTCAGTGCAACTCACTCATATACTATGTACTACACTGTGCGTTTCTTATTTTCTAAGTTTTGCAGTGCAACTCACTCATATACTATGTACTACACTGTGCGTTTCTTGTACTACACTGTGCGTTTCTTATATTCTAAGTTTTTCAGTGCAACTCACTCATATACTATGTACTACACTGTGCATTTCTTATATTCTAAGTTTTTCAGTGCAACTCACTCATATACTATGTACTACACTGTGCGTTTCTTATATTCTAAGTTTTTCAGTGCAACTCACTCATATACTATGTACTACACTGTGCGTTTCTTATATTCTAAGTTTTTCAGTACAACTCACTCATATACTATGTACTACACTGTGCGTTTCTTAAATTCTAGGTTTTTCAGTGCAACTCACTCATATACTATGTACTACACTGTGCGTTTCTTATATTCTTAGTTTTTCAGTGCAACTCAGTCATATACTATGTACTACACTGTGCGTTTCTTATATTCTAAGTTTTTCAGTGCAACTCACTCATATACTATGTACTACACTGTGCGTTTCTTATATTCTAAGTATTTCAGTGCAACTCACTCATATACTATGTACTACACTGTGCGTTTCTTATATTCTAAGTTTTTCAGTGCAACTCACTCATATACTATGTACTACACTGTGCGTTTCTTATATTCTAAGTTTTTCAGTGCAACTCACTCATATACTATGTACTACACTGTGCGTTTCTTATATTCTAAGTTTTTCAGTGCAACTCACTCATTATACTATGTACTACACTGTGCGTTTCTTATATTCTAAGTTTTTCAGTGCAACTCACTCATATACTATGTACTACACTGTGCGTTTCTTGTACTACACTGTGCGTTTCTTATATTCTAAGTTTTTCAGTGCAACTCACTCATATACTATGTACTACACTGTGCGTTTCTTATTTTCTAAGTTTTGCAGTGCAACTCACTCATATACTATGTACTACACTGTGCGTTTCTTGTACTACACTGTGCGTTTCTTATATTCTAAGTTTTTCAGTGCAACTCACTCATATACTATGTACTACACTGTGCATTTCTTATATTCTAAGTTTTTCAGTGCAACTCACTCATATACTATGTACTACACTGTGCGTTTCTTATATTCTAAGTTTTTCAGTGCAACTCACTCATATACTATGTACTACACTGTGCGTTTCTTATATTCTAAGTTTTTCAGTACAACTCACTCATATACTATGTACTACACTGTGCGTTTCTTAAATTCTAGGTTTTTCAGTGCAACTCACTCATATACTATGTACTACACTGTGCGTTTCTTATATTCTTAGTTTTTCAGTGCAACTCAGTCATATACTATGTACTACACTGTGCGTTTCTTATATTCTAAGTTTTTCAGTGCAACTCACTCATATACTATGTACTACACTGTGCGTTTCTTATATTCTAAGTATTTCAGTGCAACTCACTCATATACTATGTACTACACTGTGCGTTTCTTATATTCTAAGTTTTTCAGTGCAACTCACTCATATACTATGTACTACACTGTGCGTTTCTTATATTCTAAGTTTTTCAGTGCAACTCACTCATATACTATGTACTACACTGTGCGTTTCTTATATTCTAAGTTTTTCAGTGCAACTCACTCATTATACTATGTACTACACTGTGCGTTTCTTATATTCTAAGTTTTTCAGTGCAACTCACTCATATACTATGTACTACACTGTTCGTTTCTTATATTCTAAGTTTTTCAGTGCAACTCACTCATATACTATGTACTACACTGTGCGTTTCTTATATTCTAAGTTTTTCAGTGCAACTCACTCATATACTATGTACTACACTGTGTGTTTCTTATATTCTAAGTTTTTCAGTGCAACTCACTCATATACTATGTACTACACTGTGCGTTTCTTATATTCTAAGTTTTTCAGTGCAACTCACTCATATACTATGTACTTCACTGTGCGTTTCTTATATTCTAAGTTTTTCAGTGCAACTCACTCATATACTATGTACTACACTGTGCGTTTCTTATATTCTAAGTTTTTCAGTGCAACTCACTCATATACTATGTACTACACTGTGCATTTCTTATATTCTAAGTTTTTCAGTGCAACTCACTCATATACTATGTACTAAACTGTGCATTTCGTGTAATGCGGGTTTTTCAGTAAATTCTAAGATTTTCAGTGCAACTCACTCATATACTATGTATTACACTGTGCGTTTCTTATATTCTAAGTTTTTCAGTGCAACTCACTCATATACTATGTACTACACTGTGCGTTTCTTATATTCTAAGTTTTTCAGTGCAACTCACTCATATATTATGTACTACACTGTGCGTTTCTTATATTCTAAGTTTTTCAGTGCAACTCACTCATATACTATGTACTACACTGTGCGTTTCTTATTTTCTAAGTTTTGCAGTGCAACTCACTCATATACTATGTACTACACTGTGCGTTTCTTGTACTACACTGTGCGTTTCTTATATTCTAAGTTTTTCAGTGCAACTCACTCATATACTATGTACTACACTGTGCATTTCTTATATTCTAAGTTTTTCAGTGCAACTCACTCATATACTATGTACTACACTGTGCGTTTCTTATATTCTAAGTTTTTCAGTGCAACTCACTCATATACTATGTACTACACTGTGCGTTTCTTATATTCTTAGTTTTTCAGTGCAACTCACTCATATACTATGTACTACACTGTGCGTTTCTTAAATTCTAGGTTTTTCAGTGCAACTCACTCATATACTATGTACTACACTGTGCGTTTCTTATATTCTTAGTTTTTCAGTGCAACTCAGTCATATACTATGTACTACACTGTGCGTTTCTTATATTCTAAGTTTTTCAGTGCAACTCACTCATATACTATGTACTACACTGTGCGTTTCTTATATTCTAAGTTTTTCAGTGCAACTCACTCATATACTATGTACTACACTGTGCGTTTCTTATATTCTAAGTTTTTCAGTGCAACTCACTCATATACTATGTACTACACTGTGCGTTTCTTATATTCTAAGTTTTGCAGTGCAACTCACTCATATACTATGTACTACACTGTGCGTTTCTTATATTCTAAGTTTTTCAGTGCAACTCACTCATTATACTATGTACTACACTGTGCGTTTCTTATATTCTAAGTTTTTCAGTGCAACTCACTCATATACTATGTACTACACTGTTCGTTTCTTATATTCTAAGTTTTTCAGTGCAACTCACTCATATACTATGTACTACACTGTGCGTTTCTTATATTCTAAGTTTTTCAGTGCAACTCACTCATATACTATGTACTACACTGTGTGTTTCTTATATTCTAAGTTTTTCAGTGCAACTCACTCATATACTATGTACTACACTGTGCGTTTCTTATATTCTAAGTTTTTCAGTGCAACTCACTCATATACTATGTACTTCACTGTGCGTTTCTTATATTCTAAGTTTTTCAGTGCAACTCACTCATATACTATGTACTACACTGTGCGTTTCTTATATTCTAAGTTTTTCAGTGCAACTCACTCATATACTATGTACTACACTGTGCATTTCTTATATTCTAAGTTTTTCAGTGCAACTCACTCATATACTATGTACTAAACTGTGCATTTCGTGTAATGCGGGTTTTTCAGTAAATTCTAAGTTTTTCAGTGCAACTCACTCATATACTATGTATTACACTGTGCGTTTCTTATATTCTAAGTTTTTCAGTGCAACTCACTCATATACTATGTACTACACTGTGCGTTTCTTATATTCTAAGTTTTTCAGTGCAACTCACTCATATATTATGTACTACACTGTGCGTTTCTTATATTCTAAGTTTTTCAGTGCAACTCACTCATATACTATGTACTACACTGTGCGTTTCTTATTTTCTAAGTTTTGCAGTGCAACTCACTCATATACTATGTACTACACTGTGCGTTTCTTGTACTACACTGTGCGTTTCTTATATTCTAAGTTTTTCAGAGCAACTCACTCATATACTATGTACTACACTGTGCGTTTCTTAAATTCTAGGTTTTTCAGTGCAACTCACTCATATACTATGTACTACACTGTGCGTTTCTTATATTCTTAGTTTTTCAGTGCAACTCAGTCATATACTATGTACTACACTGTGCGTTTCTTATATTCTAAGTTTTTCAGTGCAACTCACTCATATACTATGTACTACACTGTGCGTTTCTTATATTCTAAGTTTTTCAGTGCAACTCACTCATATACTATGTACTACACTGTGCGTTTCTTATATTCTAAGTTTTTCAGTGCAACTCACTCATATACTATGTACTACACTGTGCGTTTCTTATATTCTAAGTTTTTCAGTGCAACTCACTCATATACTATGTACTACACTGTGCGTTTCTTATTTTCTAAGTTTTTCAGTGCAACTCACTCATATACTATGTACTACACTGTGTGTTTCTTATATTCTAAGTTTTTCAGTGCAACTCACTCATATACTATGTACTACACTGTGCGTTTCTTATTTTCTAAGTTTTGCAGTGCAACTCACTCATATACTATGTACTACACTGTGCGTTTCTTATATTCTAAGTTTTTCAGTGCAACTCACTCATATACTATGTACTACACTGTGCGTGTCTTATATTCTAAGTTTTTCAGTGCAACTCACTCATATACTATGTACTACACTGTGCGTTTCTTAAATTCTAAGTTTTTCAGTGCAACTCACTCATATACTATGTACTAAAATATGCGTTTCTTATATACTAAGTTTTTCAGTGCAACTCACTCATATACTATGTACTACACTGTGCATTTCGTGTAATGCGGGTTTTTCAGTAAATTCTAAGTTTTTCAGTGCAACTCACTCATATAGTATGTACTACACTGTGCGTTTCTTATATTCTAAGTTTTTCAGTGCAACTCACTCATATACTATGTACTACACTGTGCGTTTCTTATTTTCTAAGTTTTTCAGTGCAACTCACTCATATACTATGTACTACACTGTGTGTTTCTTATATTCTAAGTTTTTCAGTGCAACTCACTCATATACTATGTACTACACTGTGCGTTTCTTATTTTCTAAGTTTTGCAGTGCAACTCACTCATATACTATGTACTACACTGTGCGTTTCTTATATTCTAAGTTTTTCAGTGCAACTCACTCATATACTATGTACTACACTGTGCGTATCTTATATTCTAAGTTTTTCAGTGCAACTCACTCATATACTATGTACTACACTGTGCGTTTCTTAAATTCTAAGTTTTTCAGTGCAACTCACTCATATACTATGTACTAAAATATGCGTTTCTTATATACTAAGTTTTTCAGTGCAACTCACTCATATACTATGTACTACACTGTGCATTTCTTATATTCTAAGTTTTTCAGTGCAACTCACTCATATACTATGTACTACACTGTGCGTTTCTTATTTTCTAATTTTTTCAGTGCAACTCACTCATATACTATGTACTACACTGTGCGTTTCTTATATTCTAAGTTTTTCAGTGCAACTCACTCATATACTATGTACTACACTGTGCGTTTCTTATATTCTAAGTTTTTCAGTGCAACTCACTCATATACTATGTACTACACTGTGCGTTTCTTATATTCTAAGTTTTTCAGTGCAACTGACTCATATACTATGTACTACACTGTGCGTTTCTTATATTCTAAGTTTTTCAGTACAACTCACTCATATACTATGTACTACACTGTGCGTTTCTTAAATTCTAGGTTTTTCAGTGCAACTCACTCATATACTATGTACTACACTGTGCGTTTCTTATATTCTTAGTTTTTCAGTGCAACTCACTCATATACTATGTACTACACTGTGCGTTTCTTATATTCTAAGTTTTTCAGTGCAACTCACTCATATACTATGTACTACACTGTGCGTTTCTTATATTCTAAGTTTTTCAGTGCAACTCACTCATATACTATGTACTACACTGTGCGTTTCTTATATTCTAAGTTTTTCAGTGCAACTCACTCATATACTATGTTCTACACTGTGCGTTTCTTATATTCTAAGTTTTTCAGTGCAACTCACTCATATACTATGTACTACACTGTGCGTTTCTTATATTCTAAGTTTTTCAGTGGAACTCACTCATATACTATGTACTACACTGTGCGTTTCTTATATTCTAAGTTTTTCAGTGCAACTCACTCATATACTATGTACTACACTGTGCGTTTCTTATATTCTAAGTTTTTCAGTGCAACTCACTCATATACTATGTACTACACTGTGCGTTTCTTATATTCTAAGTTTTGCAGTGCAACTCACTCATATACTATGTACTAAACTGTGCATTTCGTGTAATGCGGGTTTTTCAGTAAATTCTAAGTTTTTCAGTGCAACTCACTCATATACTATGTATTACACTGTGCGTTTCTTATATTCTAAGTTTTTCAGTGCAACTCACTCATATACTATGTACTACACTGTGCGTTTCTTATATTCTAAGTTTTTCAGTGCAACTCACTCATATATTATGTACTACACTGTGCGTTTCTTATATTCTAAGTTTTTCAGTGCAACTCACTCATATACTATGTACTACACTGTGCGTTTCTTATTTTCTAAGTTTTGCAGTGCAACTCACTCATATACTATGTACTACACTGTGCGTTTCTTGTACTACACTGTGCGTTTCTTATATTCTAAGTTTTTCAGTGCAACTCACTCATATACTATGTACTACACTGTGCGTTTCTTATATTCTAAGTTTTTCAGTGCAACTCACTCATATACTATGTACTACACTGTGCGTTTCTTATATTCTAAGTTTTTCAGTGCAACTGACTCATATACTATGTACTACACTGTGCGTTTCTTATATTCTAAGTTTTTCAGTACAACTCACTCATATACTATGTACTACACTGTGCGTTTCTTAAATTCTAGGTTTTTCAGTGCAACTCACTCATATACTATGTACTACACTGTGCGTTTCTTATATTCTTAGTTTTTCAGTGCAACTCAGTCATATACTATGTACTACACTGTGCGTTTCTTATATTCTAAGTTTTTCAGTGCAACTCACTCATATACTATGTACTACACTGTGCGTTTCTTATATTCTAAGTTTTTCAGTGCAACTCACTCATATACTATGTACTACACTGTGCGTTTCTTATTTTCTAAGTTTTTCAGTGCAACTCACTCATATACTATGTACTACACTGTGTGTTTCTTACATTCTAAGTTTTTCAGTGCAACTCACTCATATACTATGTACTACACTGTGCGTTTCTTATTTTCTAAGTTTTGCAGTGCAACTCACTCATATACTATGTACTACACTGTGCGTTTCTTATATTCTAAGTTTTTCAGTGCAACTCACTCATATACTATGTACTACACTGTGCGTGTCTTATATTCTAAGTTTTTCAGTGCAACTCACTCATATACTATGTACTACACTGTGCGTTTCTTAAATTCTAAGTTTTTCAGTGCAACTCACTCATATACTATGTACTAAAATATGCGTTTCTTATATACTAAGTTTTTCAGTGCAACTCACTCATATACTATGTACTACACTGTGCATTTCGTGTAATGCGGGTTTTTCAGTAAATTCTAAGTTTTTCAGTGCAACTCACTCATATACTATGTACTACACTGTGCGTTTCTTATATTCTAAGTTTTTCAGTGCAACTCACTCATATACTATGTACTACACTGTGCGTTTCTTATTTTCTAAGTTTTTCAGTGCAACTCACTCATATACTATGTACTACACTGTGTGTTTCTTATATTCTAAGTTTTTCAGTGCAACTCACTCATATACTATGTACTACACTGTGCGTTTCTTATTTTCTAAGTTTTGCAGTGCAACTCACTCATATACTATGTACTACACTGTGCGTTTCTTATATTCTAAGTTTTTCAGTGCAACTCACTCATATACTATGTACTACACTGTGCGTGTCTTATATTCTAAGTTTTTCAGTGCAACTCACTCATATACTATGTACTACACTGTGCGTTTCTTAAATTCTAAGTTTTTCAGTGCAACTCACTCATATACTATGTACTAAAATATGCGTTTCTTATATACTAAGTTTTTCAGTGCAACTCACTCATATACTATGTACTACACTGTGCATTTCTTATATTCTAAGTTTTTCAGTGCAACTCACTCATATACTATGTACTACACTGTGCGTTTCTTATTTTCTAATTTTTTCAGTGCAACTCACTCATATACTATGTACTACACTGTGCGTTTCTTATATTCTAAGTTTTTCAGTGCAACTCACTCATATACTATGTACTACACTGTGCGTTTCTTATATTCTAAGTTTTTCAGTGCAACTCACTCATATACTATGTACTACACTGTGCGTTTCTTATATTCTAAGTTTTTCAGTGCAACTGACTCATATACTATGTACTACACTGTGCGTTTCTTATATTCTAAGTTTTTCAGTACAACTCACTCATATACTATGTACTACACTGTGCGTTTCTTAAATTCTAGGTTTTTCAGTGCAACTCACTCATATACTATGTACTACACTGTGCGTTTCTTATATTCTTAGTTTTTCAGTGCAACTCACTCATATACTATGTACTACACTGTGCGTTTCTTATATTCTAAGTTTTTCAGTGCAACTCACTCATATACTATGTACTACACTGTGCGTTTCTTATATTCTAAGTTTTTCAGTGCAACTCACTCATATACTATGTACTACACTGTGCGTTTCTTATATTCTAAGTTTTTCAGTGCAACTCACTCATATACTATGTTCTACAATGTGCGTTTCTTATATTCTAAGTTTTTCAGTGCAACTCACTCATATACTATGTACTACACTGTGCGTTTCTTATATTCTAAGTTTTTCAGTGCAACTCACTCATATACTATGTACTACACTGTGCGTTTCTTATATTCTAAGTTTTTCAGTGCAACTCACTCATATACTATGTACTACACTGTGCGTTTCTTATATTCTAAGTTTTTCAGTGCAACTCACTCATATACTATGTACTACACTGTGCGTTTCTTATATTCTAAGTTTTGCAGTGCAACTCACTCATATACTATGTACTACACTGTGCGTTTCTTAAATTCTAAGTTTTTCATTGCAACTCACTCATATACTATGTACTACAATATGCGTTTCTTATATACTAAGTTTTTCAGTGCAACTCACTCATATACTATGTACTACACTGTGCGTTTCTTATATTCTAAGTTTTTCAGTGCAACTCACTCATATACTATGTACTAAAATATGCGTTTCTTATATACTAAGTTTTTCAGTGCAACTCACTCATATACTATGTACTACACTGTGCATTTCTTATATTCTAAGTTTTTCAGTGCAACTCACTCATATACTATGTACTACACTGTGTGTTTCTTATATTCTAAGTTTTTCAGTGCAACTCACTCATATACTATGTACTACACTGTGCGTTTCTTATTTTCTAAGTTTTGCAGTGCAACTCACTCATATACTATGTACTACACTGTGCGTTTCTTATATTCTAAGTTTTTCAGTGCAACTCACTCATATACTATGTACTACACTGTGCGTGTCTTATATTCTAAGTTTTTCAGTGCAACTCACTCATATACTATGTACTACACTGTGCGTTTCTTAAATTCTAAGTTTTTCAGTGCAACTCACTCATATACTATGTACTAAAATATGCGTTTCTTATATACTAAGTTTTTCAGTGCAACTCACTCATATACTATGTACTACACTGTGCATTTCGTGTAATGCGGGTTTTTCAGTAAATTCTAAGTTTTTCAGTGCAACTCACTCATATACTATGTACTACACTGTGCGTTTCTTATATTCTAAGTTTTTCAGTGCAACTCACTCATATACTATGTACTACACTGTGCGTTTCTTATTTTCTAAGTTTTTCAGTGCAACTCACTCATATACTATGTACTACACTGTGTGTTTCTTATATTCTAAGTTTTTCAGTGCAACTCACTCATATACTATGTACTACACTGTGCGTTTCTTATTTTCTAAGTTTTGCAGTGCAACTCACTCATATACTATGTACTACACTGTGCGTTTCTTATATTCTAAGTTTTTCAGTGGAACTCACTCATATACTATGTACTACACTGTGCGTGTCTTATATTCTAAGTTTTTCAGTGCAACTCACTCATATACTATGTACTACACTGTGCGTTTCTTAAATTCTAAGTTTTTCAGTGCAACTCACTCATATACTATGTACTAAAATATGCGTTTCTTATATACTAAGTTTTTCAGTGCAACTCACTCATATACTATGTACTACACTGTGCATTTCTTATATTCTAAGTTTTTCAGTGCAACTCACTCATATACTATGTACTACACTGTGCGTTTCTTATTTTCTAATTTTTTCAGTGCAACTCACTCATATACTATGTACTACACTGTGCGTTTCTTATATTCTAAGTTTTTCAGTGCAACTCACTCATATACTATGTACTACACTGTGCGTTTCTTATATTCCAAGTTTTTCAGTGCAACTCACTCATATACTATGTACTACACTGTGCGTTTCTTATATTCTAAGTTTTTCAGTGCAACTGACTCATATACTATGTACTACACTGTGCGTTTCTTATTTTCTAAGTTTTTCAGTACAACTCACTCATATACTATGTACTACACTGTGCGTTTCTTAAATTCTAGGTTTTTCAGTGCAACTCACTCATATACTATGTACTACACTGTGCGTTTCTTATATTCTTAGTTTTTCAGTGCAACTCACTCATATACTATGTACTACACTGTGCGTTTCTTATATTCTAAGTTTTTCAGTGCAACTCACTCATATACTATGTACTACACTGTGCGTTTCTTATATTCTAAGTTTTTCAGTGCAACTCACTCATATACTATGTACTACACTGTGCGTTTCTTATATTCTAAGTTTTTCAGTGCAACTCACTCATATACTATGTTCTACACTGTGCGTTTCTTATATTCTAAGTTTTTCAGTGCAACTCACTCATATACTATGTACTACACTGTGCGTTTCTTATATTCTAAGTTTTTCAGTGCAACTCACTCATATACTATGTACTACACTGTGCGTTTCTTATATTCTAAGTTTTTCAGTGCAACTCACTCATATACTATGTACTACACTGTGCGTTTCTTATATTCTAAGTTTTTCAGTGCAACTCACTCATATACTATGTACTACACTGTGCGTTTCTTACATTCTAAGTTTTGCAGTGCAACTCACTCATATACTATGTACTACACTGTGCGTTTCTTAAATTCTAAGTTTTTCATTGCAACTCACTCATATACTATGTACTACAATATGCGTTTCTTATATACTAAGTTTTTCAGTGCAACTCACTCATATACTATGTACTACACTGTGCGTTTCTTATATTCTAAGTTTTTCAGTGCAACTCACTCATATACTATGTACTACACTGTGCGTTTCTTATTTTCTAAGTTTTTCAGTGCAACTCACTCATATACTATGTACTACACTGTGCGTTTCTTATATTCTAAGTTTTTCAGTGCAACTCACTCATATATTATGTACTACACTGTGCGTTTCTTATTTTCTAAGTTTTTCAGTGCAACTCATTCATATACTATGTACTACACTGTGTGTTTCTTATATTCTAAGTTTTTCAGTGCAACTCACTCATATACTATGTACTACACTGTGCATTTCTTATATTCTAAGTTTTTCAGTGCAACTCACTCATATACTATGTACTACACTGTGCGTTTCTTATATTCTAAGTTTTTCAGTGCAACTCACTCATATACTATGTACTACACTGTGCGTTTCTTATATTCTAAGTTTTTCAGTGCAACTGACTCATATACTATGTACTACACTGTGCGTTTCTTATATTCTAAGTTTTTCAGTACAACTCACTCATATACTATGTACTACACTGTGCGTTTCTTAAATTCTAGGTTTTTCAGTGCAACTCACTCATATACTATGTACTACACTGTGCATTTCTTATATTCTTAGTTTTTCAGTGCAACTCAGTCATATACTATGTACTACACTGTGCGTTTCTTATATTCTAAGTTTTTCAGTGCAACTCACTCATATACTATGTACTACACTGTGCGTTTCTTATATTCTAAGTTTTTCAGTGCAACTCACTCATATACTATGTACTACACTGTGCGTTTCTTATTTTCTAAGTTTTTCAGTGCAACTCACTCATATACTATGTACTACACTGTGTGTTTCTTACATTCTAAGTTTTTCAGTGCAACTCACTCATATACTATGTACTACACTGTGCGTTTCTTATTTTCTAAGTTTTGCAGTGCAACTCACTCATATACTATGTACTACACTGTGCGTTTCTTATATTCTAAGTTTTTCAGTGCAACTCACTCATATACTATGTACTACACTGTGCGTGTCTTATATTCTAAGTTTTTCAGTGCAACTCACTCATATACTATGTACTACACTGTGCGTTTCTTAAATTCTAAGTTTTTCAGTGCAACTCACTCATATACTATGTACTAAAATATGCGTTTCTTATATACTAAGTTTTTCAGTGCAACTCACTCATATACTATGTACTACACTGTGCATTTCGTGTAATGCGGGTTTTTCAGTAAATTCTAAGTTTTTCAGTGCAACTCACTCATATACTATGTACTACACTGTGCGTTTCTTATATTCTAAGTTTTTCAGTGCAACTCACTCATATACTATGTACTACACTGTGCGTTTCTTATTTTCTAAGTTTTTCAGTGCAACTCACTCATATACTATGTACTACACTGTGTGTTTCTTATATTCTAAGTTTTTCAGTGCAACTCACTCATATACTATGTACTACACTGTGCGTTTCTTATTTTCTAAGTTTTGCAGTGCAACTCACTCATATACTATGTACTACACTGTGCGTTTCTTATATTCTAAGTTTTTCAGTGCAACTCACTCATATACTATGTACTACACTGTGCGTGTCTTATATTCTAAGTTTTTCAGTGCAACTCACTCATATACTATGTACTACACTGTGCGTTTCTTAAATTCTAAGTTTTTCAGTGCAACTCACTCATATACTATGTACTAAAATATGCGTTTCTTATATACTAAGTTTTTCAGTGCAACTCACTCATATACTATGTACTACACTGTGCATTTCTTATATTCTAAGTTTTTCAGTGCAACTCACTCATATACTATGTACTACACTGTGCGTTTCTTATTTTCTAATTTTTTCAGTGCAACTCACTCATATACTATGTACTACACTGTGCGTTTCTTATATTCTAAGTTTTTCAGTGCAACTCACTCATATACTATGTACTACACTGTGCGTTTCTTATATTCTAAGTTTTTCAGTGCAACTCACTCATATACTATGTACTACACTGTGCGTTTCTTATATTCTAAGTTTTTCAGTGCAACTGACTCATATACTATGTACTACACTGTGCGTTTCTTATATTCTAAGTTTTTCAGTACAACTCACTCATATACTATGTACTACACTGTGCGTTTCTTAAATTCTAGGTTTTTCAGTGCAACTCACTCATATACTATGTACTACACTGTGCGTTTCTTATATTCTTAGTTTTTCAGTGCAACTCACTCATATACTATGTACTACACTGTGCGTTTCTTATATTCTAAGTTTTTCAGTGCAACTCACTCATATACTATGTACTACACTGTGCGTTTCTTATATTCTAAGTTTTTCAGTGCAACTCACTCATATACTATGTACTACACTGTGCGTTTCTTATATTCTAAGTTTTTCAGTGCAACTCACTCATATACTATGTTCTACAATGTGCGTTTCTTATATTCTAAGTTTTTCAGTGCAACTCACTCATATACTATGTACTACACTGTGCGTTTCTTATATTCTAAGTTTTTCAGTGCAACTCACTCATATACTATGTACTACACTGTGCGTTTCTTATATTCTAAGTTTTTCAGTGCAACTCACTCATATACTATGTACTACACTGTGCGTTTCTTATATTCTAAGTTTTTCAGTGCAACTCACTCATATACTATGTACTACACTGTGCGTTTCTTATATTCTAAGTTTTGCAGTGCAACTCACTCATATACTATGTACTACACTGTGCGTTTCTTAAATTCTAAGTTTTTCATTGCAACTCACTCATATACTATGTACTACAATATGCGTTTCTTATATACTAAGTTTTTCAGTGCAACTCACTCATATACTATGTACTACACTGTGCGTTTCTTATATTCTAAGTTTTTCAGTGCAACTCACTCATATACTATGTACTAAAATATGCGTTTCTTATATACTAAGTTTTTCAGTGCAACTCACTCATATACTATGTACTACACTGTGCATTTCTTATATTCTAAGTTTTTCAGTGCAACTCACTCATATACTATGTACTACACTGTGTGTTTCTTATATTCTAAGTTTTTCAGTGCAACTCACTCATATACTATGTACTACACTGTGCGTTTCTTATTTTCTAAGTTTTGCAGTGCAACTCACTCATATACTATGTACTACACTGTGCGTTTCTTATATTCTAAGTTTTTCAGTGCAACTCACTCATATACTATGTACTACACTGTGCGTGTCTTATATTCTAAGTTTTTCAGTGCAACTCACTCATATACTATGTACTACACTGTGCGTTTCTTAAATTCTAAGTTTTTCAGTGCAACTCACTCATATACTATGTACTACACTGTGTGTTTCTTATATTCTAAGTTTTTCAGTGCAACTCACTCATATACTATGTACTACACTGTGCGTTTCTTATTTTCTAAGTTTTGCAGTGCAACTCACTCATATACTATGTACTACACTGTGCGTTTCTTATATTCTAAGTTTTTCAGTGGAACTCACTCATATACTATGTACTACACTGTGCGTGTCTTATATTCTAAGTTTTTCAGTGCAACTCACTCATATACTATGTACTACACTGTGCGTTTCTTAAATTCTAAGTTTTTCAGTGCAACTCACTCATATACTATGTACTAAAATATGCGTTTCTTATATACTAAGTTTTTCAGTGCAACTCACTCATATACTATGTACTACACTGTGCATTTCTTATATTCTAAGTTTTTCAGTGCAACTCACTCATATACTATGTACTACACTGTGCGTTTCTTATTTTCTAATTTTTTCAGTGCAACTCACTCATATACTATGTACTACACTGTGCGTTTCTTATATTCTAAGTTTTTCAGTGCAACTCACTCATATACTATGTACTACACTGTGCGTTTCTTATATTCCAAGTTTTTCAGTGCAACTCACTCATATACTATGTACTACACTGTGCGTTTCTTATATTCTAAGTTTTTCAGTGCAACTGACTCATATACTATGTACTACACTGTGCGTTTCTTATTTTCTAAGTTTTTCAGTACAACTCACTCATATACTATGTACTACACTGTGCGTTTCTTAAATTCTAGGTTTTTCAGTGCAACTCACTCATATACTATGTACTACACTGTGCGTTTCTTATATTCTTAGTTTTTCAGTGCAACTCACTCATATACTATGTACTACACTGTGCGTTTCTTATATTCTAAGTTTTTCAGTGCAACTCACTCATATACTATGTACTACACTGTGCGTTTCTTATATTCTAAGTTTTTCAGTGCAACTCACTCATATACTATGTACTACACTGTGCGTTTCTTATATTCTAAGTTTTTCAGTGCAACTCACTCATATACTATGTTCTACACTGTGCGTTTCTTATATTCTAAGTTTTTCAGTGCAACTCACTCATATACTATGTACTACACTGTGCGTTTCTTATATTCTAAGTTTTTCAGTGCAACTCACTCATATACTATGTACTACACTGTGCGTTTCTTATATTCTAAGTTTTTCAGTGCAACTCACTCATATACTATGTACTACACTGTGCGTTTCTTATATTCTAAGTTTTTCAGTGCAACTCACTCATATACTATGTACTACACTGTGCGTTTCTTACATTCTAAGTTTTGCAGTGCAACTCACTCATATACTATGTACTACACTGTGCGTTTCTTAAATTCTAAGTTTTTCATTGCAACTCACTCATATACTATGTACTACAATATGCGTTTCTTATATACTAAGTTTTTCAGTGCAACTCACTCATATACTATGTACTACACTGTGCGTTTCTTATATTCTAAGTTTTTCAGTGCAACTCACTCATATACTATGTACTACACTGTGCGTTTCTTATTTTCTAAGTTTTTCAGTGCAACTCACTCATATACTATGTACTACACTGTGCGTTTCTTATATTCTAAGTTTTTCAGTGCAACTCACTCATATATTATGTACTACACTGTGCGTTTCTTATTTTCTAAGTTTTTCAGTGCAACTCATTCATATACTATGTACTACACTGTGTGTTTCTTATATTCTAAGTTTTTCAGTGCAACTCACTCATATACTATGTACTACACTGTGCATTTCTTATATTCTAAGTTTTTCAGTGCAACTCACTCATATACTATGTACTACACTGTGCGTTTCTTATATTCTAAGTTTTTCAGTGCAACTCACTCATATACTATGTACTACACTGTGCGTTTCTTATATTCTAAGTTTTTCAGTGCAACTCACTCATATACTATGTACTACACTGTGCGTTTCTTATATTCTAAGTTTTGCAGTGCAACTCACTCATATACTATGTACTACACTGTCCATTTCTTAAATTCTAAGTTTTTCAGTGCAACTCACTCATATACTATGTACTACACTGTGCATTTCTTATATTCTAAGTTTTTCAGTGCAACTCACTCATATACTATGTACTACACTGTGCATTTCGTGTAATGCGGGTTTTTCAGTAAATTCTAAGTTTTTCAGTGCAACTCACTCATATACTATGTATTACACTGTGCGTTTCTTATATTCTAAGTTTTTCAGTGCAACTCACTCATATACTATGTACTACACTGTGCGTTTCTTATATTCTAAGTTTTTCAGTGCAACTCACTCATATATTATGTACTACACTGTGCGTTTCTTATATTCTAAGTTTTTCAGTGCAACTCACTCATATACTATGTACTACACTGTGCGTTTCTTATTTTCTAAGTTTTGCAGTGCAACTCACTCATATACTATGTACTACACTGTGCGTTTCTTGTACTACACTGTGCGTTTCTTATATTCTAAGTTTTTCAGTGCAACTCACTCATATACTATGTACTACACTGTGCATTTCTTATATTCTAAGTTTTTCAGTGCAACTCACTCATATACTATGTACTACACTGTGCGTTTCTTATATTCTAAGTTTTTCAGTGCAACTCACTCATATATTATGTACTAAAATATGCGTTTCTTATATACTAAGTTTTTCAGTGCAACTCACTCATATACTATGTACTAAAATATGCGTTTCTTATATACTAAGTTTTTCAGTGCAACTCACTCATATACTATGTACTACACTGTGCATTTCGTGTAATGCGGGTTTTTCAGTAAATTCTAAGTTTTTCAGTGCAACTCACTCATATACTATGTACTACACTGTGCGTTTCTTATATTCTAAGTTTTTCAGTGCAACTCACTCATATACTATGTACTACACTGTGCGTTTCTTATTTTCTAAGTTTTTCAGTGCAACTCACTCATATACTATGTACTACACTGTGTGTTTCTTATATTCTAAGTTTTTCAGTGCAACTCACTCATATACTATGTACTACACTGTGCGTTTCTTATTTTCTAAGTTTTGCAGTGCAACTCACTCATATACTATGTACTACACTGTGCGTTTCTTATATTCTAAGTTTTTCAGTGCAACTCACTCATATACTATGTACTACACTGTGCGTGTCTTATATTCTAAGTTTTTCAGTGCAACTCACTCATATACTATGTACTACACTGTGCGTTTCTTAAATTCTAAGTTTTTCAGTGCAACTCACTCATATACTATGTACTAAAATATGCGTTTCTTATATACTAAGTTTTTCAGTGCAACTCACTCATATACTATGTACTACACTGTGCATTTCTTATATTCTAAGTTTTTCAGTGCAACTCACTCATATACTATGTACTACACTGTGCGTTTCTTATTTTCTAATTTTTTCAGTGCAACTCACTCATATACTATGTACTACACTGTGCGTTTCTTATATTCTAAGTTTTTCAGTGCAACTCACTCATATACTATGTACTACACTGTGCGTTTCTTATATTCTAAGTTTTTCAGTGCAACTCACTCATATACTATGTACTACACTGTGCGTTTCTTATATTCTAAGTTTTTCAGTGCAACTGACTCATATACTATGTACTACACTGTGCGTTTCTTATATTCTAAGTTTTTCAGTACAACTCACTCATATACTATGTACTACACTGTGCGTTTCTTAAATTCTAGGTTTTTCAGTGCAACTCACTCATATACTATGTACTACACTGTGCGTTTCTTATATTCTTAGTTTTTCAGTGCAACTCACTCATATACTATGTACTACACTGTGCGTTTCTTATATTCTAAGTTTTTCAGTGCAACTCACTCATATACTATGTACTACACTGTGCGTTTCTTATATTCTAAGTTTTTCAGTGCAACTCACTCATATACTATGTACTACACTGTGCGTTTCTTATATTCTAAGTTTTTCAGTGCAACTCACTCATATACTATGTTCTACACTGTGCGTTTCTTATATTCTAAGTTTTTCAGTGCAACTCACTCATATACTATGTACTACACTGTGCGTTTCTTATATTCTAAGTTTTTCAGTGCAACTCACTCATATACTATGTACTACACTGTGCGTTTCTTATATTCTAAGTTTTTCAGTGCAACTCACTCATATACTATGTACTACACTGTGCGTTTCTTATATTCTAAGTTTTTCAGTGCAACTCACTCATATACTATGTACTACACTGTGCGTTTCTTATATTCTAAGTTTTGCAGTGCAACTCACTCATATACTATGTACTACACTGTGCGTTTCTTAAATTCTAAGTTTTTCATTGCAACTCACTCATATACTATGTACTACAATATGCGTTTCTTATATACTAAGTTTTTCAGTGCAACTCACTCATATACTATGTACTACACTGTGCGTTTCTTATATTCTAAGTTTTTCAGTGCAACTCACTCATATACTATGTACTAAAATATGCGTTTCTTATATACTAAGTTTTTCAGTGCAACTCACTCATATACTATGTACTACACTGTGCATTTCTTATATTCTAAGTTTTTCAGTGCAACTCACTCATATACTATGTACTACACTGTGTGTTTCTTATATTCTAAGTTTTTCAGTGCAACTCACTCATATACTATGTACTACACTGTGCGTTTCTTATTTTCTAAGTTTTGCAGTGCAACTCACTCATATACTATGTACTACACTGTGCGTTTCTTATATTCTAAGTTTTTCAGTGCAACTCACTCATATACTATGTACTACACTGTGCGTGTCTTATATTCTAAGTTTTTCAGTGCAACTCACTCATATACTATGTACTACACTGTGCGTTTCTTAAATTCTAAGTTTTTCAGTGCAACTCACTCATATACTATGTACTAAAATATGCGTTTCTTATATACTAAGTTTTTCAGTGCAACTCACTCATATACTATGTACTACACTGTGCATTTCGTGTAATGCGGGTTTTTCAGTAAATTCTAAGTTTTTCAGTGCAACTCACTCATATACTATGTACTACACTGTGCGTTTCTTATATTCTAAGTTTTTCAGTGCAACTCACTCATATACTATGTACTACACTGTGCATTTCTTATATTCTAAGTTTTTCAGTGCAACTCACTCATATACTATGTACTACACTGTGCGTTTCTTATATTCTAAGTTTTTCAGTGCAACTCACTCATATACTATGTACTACACTGTGCGTTTCTTATATTCTAAGTTTTTCAGTGCAACTCACTCATATACTATGTACTACACTGTGCGTTTCTTATATTCTAAGTTTTGCAGTGCAACTCACTCATATACTATGTACTACACTGTCCGTTTCTTAAATTCTAAGTTTTTCAGTGCAACTCACTCATATACTATGTACTACACTGTGCATTTCTTATATTCTAAGTTTTTCAGTGCAACTCACTCATATACTATGTACTACACTGTGCATTTCGTGTAATGCGGGTTTTTCAGTAAATTCTAAGTTTTTCAGTGCAACTCACTCATATACTATGTATTACACTGTGCGTTTCTTATATTCTAAGTTTTTCAGTGCAACTCACTCATATATTATGTACTACACTGTGCGTTTCTTATATTCTAAGTTTTTCAGTGCAACTCACTCATATACTATGTACTACACTGTGCGTTTCTTATTTTCTAAGTTTTGCAGTGCAACTCACTCATATACTATGTACTACACTGTGCGTTTCTTGTACTACACTGTGCGTTTCTTATATTCTAAGTTTTTCAGTGCAACTCACTCATATACTATGTACTACACTGTGCATTTCTTATATTCTAAGTTTTTCAGTGCAACTCACTCATATACTATGTACTACACTGTGCGTTTCTTATATTCTAAGTTTTTCAGTGCAACTCACTCATATATTATGTACTAAAATATGCGTTTCTTATATACTAAGTTTTTCAGTGCAACTCACTCATATACTATGTACTAAAATATGCGTTTCTTATATACTAAGTTTTTCAGTGCAACTCACTCATATACTATGTACTACACTGTGCATTTCGTGTAATGCGGGTTTTTCAGTAAATTCTAAGTTTTTCAGTGCAACTCACTCATATACTATGTACTACACTGTGCGTTTCTTATATTCTAAGTTTTTCAGTGCAACTCACTCATATACTATGTACTACACTGTGCGTTTCTTATTTTCTAAGTTTTTCAGTGCAACTCACTCATATACTATGTACTACACTGTGTGTTTCTTATATTCTAAGTTTTTCAGTGCAACTCACTCATATACTATACTACACTGTGCGTTTCTTATTTTCTAAGTTTTGCAGTGCAACTCACTCATATACTATGTACTACACTGTGCGTTTCTTATATTCTAAGTTTTTCAGTGCAACTCACTCATATACTATGTACTACACTGTGCGTGTCTTATATTCTAAGTTTTTCAGTGCAACTCACTCATATACTATGTACTACACTGTGCGTTTCTTAAATTCTAAGTTTTTCAGTGCAACTCACTCATATACTATGTACTACACTGTGCGTTTCTTATATTCTAAGTTTTTCAGTGCAACTCACTCATATACTATGTACTACACTGTGCATTTCTTATATTCTAAGTTTTTCAGTGCAACTCACTCATATACTATGTACTACACTGTGCGTTTCTTATTTTCTAATTTTTTCAGTGCAACTCACTCATATACTATGTACTACACTGTGCGTTTCTTATATTCTAAGTTTTTCAGTGCAACTCACTCATATACTATGTACTACACTGTGCGTTTCTTATATTCTAAGTTTTTCAGTGCAACTCACTCATATACTATGTACTACACTGTGCGTTTCTTATATTCTAAGTTTTTCAGTGCAACTGACTCATATACTATGTACTACACTGTGCGTTTCTTATATTCTAAGTTTTTCAGTACAACTCACTCATATACTATGTACTACACTGTGCGTTTCTTAAATTCTAGGTTTTTCAGTGCAACTCACTCATATACTATGTACTACACTGTGCGTTTCTTATATTCTTAGTTTTTCAGTGCAACTCACTCATATACTATGTACTACACTGTGCGTTTCTTATATTCTAAGTTTTTCAGTGCAACTCACTCATATACTATGTACTACACTGTGCGTTTCTTATATTCTAAGTTTTTCAGTGCAACTCACTCATATACTATGTACTACACTGTGCGTTTCTTATATTCTAAGTTTTTCAGTGCAACTCACTCATATACTATGTTCTACACTGTGCGTTTCTTATATTCTAAGTTTTTCAGTGCAACTCACTCATATACTATGTACTACACTGTGCGTTTCTTATATTCTAAGTTTTTCAGTGCAACTCACTCATATACTATGTACTACACTGTGCGTTTCTTATATTCTAAGTTTTTCAGTGCAACTCACTCATATACTATGTACTACACTGTGCGTTTCTTATATTCTAAGTTTTTCAGTGCAACTCACTCATATACTATGTACTACACTGTGCGTTTCTTATATTCTAAGTTTTGCAGTGCAACTCACTCATATACTATGTACTACACTGTGCGTTTCTTAAATTCTAAGTTTTTCATTGCAACTCACTCATATACTATGTACTACAATATGCGTTTCTTATATACTAAGTTTTTCAGTGCAACTCACTCATATACTATGTACTACACTGTGCGTTTCTTATATTCTAAGTTTTTCAGTGCAACTCACTCATATACTATGTACTAAAATATGCGTTTCTTATATACTAAGTTTTTCAGTGCAACTCACTCATATACTATGTACTACACTGTGCATTTCTTATATTCTAAGTTTTTCAGTGCAACTCACTCATATACTATGTACTACACTGTGTGTTTCTTATATTCTAAGTTTTTCAGTGCAACTCACTCATATACTATGTACTACACTGTGCGTTTCTTATTTTCTAAGTTTTGCAGTGCAACTCACTCATATACTATGTACTACACTGTGCGTTTCTTATATTCTAAGTTTTTCAGTGCAACTCACTCATATACTATGTACTACACTGTGCGTGTCTTATATTCTAAGTTTTTCAGTGCAACTCACTCATATACTATGTACTACACTGTGCGTTTCTTAAATTCTAAGTTTTTCAGTGCAACTCACTCATATACTATGTACTAAAATATGCGTTTCTTATATACTAAGTTTTTCAGTGCAACTCACTCATATACTATGTACTACACTGTGCATTTCGTGTAATGCGGGTTTTTCAGTAAATTCTAAGTTTTTCAGTGCAACTCACTCATATACTATGTACTACACTGTGCGTTTCTTATATTCTAAGTTTTTCAGTGCAACTCACTCATATACTATGTACTACACTGTGCGTTTCTTATTTTCTAAGTTTTTCAGTGCAACTCACTCATATACTATGTACTACACTGTGTGTTTCTTATATTCTAAGTTTTTCAGTGCAACTCACTCATATACTATGTACTACACTGTGCGTTTCTTATTTTCTAAGTTTTGCAGTGCAACTCACTCATATACTATGTACTACACTGTGCGTTTCTTATATTCTAAGTTTTTCAGTGCAACTCACTCATATACTATGTACTACACTGTGCGTGTCTTATATTCTAAGTTTTTCAGTGCAACTCACTCATATACTATGTACTACACTGTGCGTTTCTTAAATTCTAAGTTTTTCAGTGCAACTCACTCATATACTATGTACTAAAATATGCGTTTCTTATATACTAAGTTTTTCAGTGCAACTCACTCATATACTATGTACTACACTGTGCATTTCTTATATTCTAAGTTTTTCAGTGCAACTCACTCATATACTATGTACTACACTGTGCGTTTCTTATTTTCTAATTTTTTCAGTGCAACTCACTCATATACTATGTACTACACTGTGCGTTTCTTATATTCTAAGTTTTTCAGTGCAACTCACTCATATACTATGTACTACACTGTGCGTTTCTTATATTCTAAGTTTTTCAGTGCAACTCACTCATATACTATGTACTACACTGTGCGTTTCTTATATTCTAAGTTTTTCAGTGCAACTGACTCATATACTATGTACTACACTGTGCGTTTCTTATTTTCTAAGTTTTTCAGTACAACTCACTCATATACTATGTACTACACTGTTCGTTTCTTAAATTCTAGGTTTTTCAGTGCAACTCACTCATATACTATGTACTACACTGTGCGTTTCTTATATTCTTAGTTTTTCAGTGCAACTCACTCATATACTATGTACTACACTGTGCGTTTCTTATATTCTAAGTTTTTCAGTGCAACTCACTCATATACTATGTACTACACTGTGCGTTTCTTATATTCTAAGTTTTTCAGTGCAACTCACTCATATACTATGTACTACACTGTGCGTTTCTTATATTCTAAGTTTTTCAGTGCAACTCACTCATATACTATGTTCTACACTGTGCGTTTCTTATATTCTAAGTTTTTCAGTGCAACTCACTCATATACTATGTACTACACTGTGCGTTTCTTATATTCTAAGTTTTTCAGTGCAACTCACTCATATACTATGTACTACACTGTGCGTTTCTTATATTCTAAGTTTTTCAGTGCAACTCACTCATATACTATGTACTACACTGTGCGTTTCTTATATTCTAAGTTTTTCAGTGCAACTCACTCATATACTATGTACTACACTGTGCGTTTCTTATATTCTAAGTTTTGCAGTGCAACTCACTCATATACTATGTACTACACTGTGCGTTTCTTAAATTCTAAGTTTTTCATTGCAACTCACTCATATACTATGTACTACAATATGCGTTTCTTATATACTAAGTTTTTCAGTGCAACTCACTCATATACTATGTACTACACTGTGCGTTTCTTATATTCTAAGTTTTTCAGTGCAACTCACTCATATACTATGTACTACACTGTGCGTTTCTTATTTTCTAAGTTTTTCAGTGCAACTCACTCATATACTATGTACTACACTGTGCGTTTCTTATATTCTAAGTTTTTCAGTGCAACTCACTCATATATTATGTACTACACTGTGCGTTTCTTATTTTCTAAGTTTTTCAGTGCAACTCATTCATATACTATGTACTACACTGTGTGTTTCTTATATTCTAAGTTTTTCAGTGCAACTCACTCATATACTATGTACTACACTGTGCATTTCTTATATTCTAAGTTTTTCAGTGCAACTCACTCATATACTATGTACTACACTGTGCGTTTCTTATATTCTAAGTTTTTCAGTGCAACTCACTCATATACTATGTACTACACTGTGCGTTTCTTATATTCTAAGTTTTTCAGTGCAACTCACTCATATACTATGTACTACACTGTGCGTTTCTTATATTCTAAGTTTTGCAGTGCAACTCACTCATATACTATGTACTACACTGTCCGTTTCTTAAATTCTAAGTTTTTCAGTGCAACTCACTCATATACTATGTACTACACTGTGCATTTCTTATATTCTAAGTTTTTCAGTGCAACTCACTCATATACTATGTACTACACTGTGCATTTCGTGTAATGCGGGTTTTTCAGTAAATTCTAAGTTTTTCAGTGCAACTCACTCATATACTATGTATTACACTGTGCGTTTCTTATATTCTAAGTTTTTCAGTGCAACTCACTCATATACTATGTACTACACTGTGCGTTTCTTATATTCTAAGTTTTTCAGTGCAACTCACTCATATATTATGTACTACACTGTGCGTTTCTTATATTCTAAGTTTTTCAGTGCAACTCACTCATATACTATGTACTACACTGTGCGTTTCTTATTTTCTAAGTTTTGCAGTGCAACTCACTCATATACTATGTACTACACTGTGCGTTTCTTGTACTACACTGTGCGTTTCTTATATTCTAAGTTTTTCAGTGCAACTCACTCATATACTATGTACTACACTGTGCATTTCTTATATTCTAAGTTTTTCAGTGCAACTCACTCATATACTATGTACTACACTGTGCGTTTCTTATATTCTAAGTTTTTCAGTGCAACTCACTCATATATTATGTACTACACTGTGCGTTTCTTATATTCTTAGTTTTTCAGTGCAACTCACTCATATACTATGTACTACACTGTGCGTTTCTTATTTTCTAAGTTTTTCAGTGCAACTCACTCATATACTATGTACTACACTGTGCGTTTCTTATATTCTAAGTTTTTCAGTGCAACTCACTCATATACTATGTACTACACTGTGCGTTTCTTATATTCTAAGTTTTTCAGTGCAACTCACTCATATACTATGTACTACACTGTGCGTTTCTTATATTCTAAGTTTTTCAGTGCAACTCACTCATATACTATGTACTACACTGTGCGTTTCTTATATTCTAAGTTTTTCAGTGCAACTCACTCATATACTATGTACTACACTGTGCGTTTCTTATATTCTAAGTTTTGCAGTGCAACTCACTCATATACTATGTACTACACTGTGCGTTTCTTAAATTCTAAGTTTTTCAGTGCAACTCACTCATATACTATGTACTACAATATGCGTTTCTTATATACTAAGTTTTTCAGTGCAACTCACTCATATACTATGTACTACACTGTGCATTTCTTATATTCTAAGTTTTTCAGCGCAACTCACTCATATACTATGTACTACACTGTGCGTTTCTTATTTTCTAATTTTTTCAGTGCAACTCACTCATATACTATGTACTACACTGTGCGTTTCTTATATTCTAAGTTTTTCAGTGCAACTCACTCATATACTATGTACTACACTGTGCGTTTCTTATATTCTAAGTTTTTCAGTGCAACTCACTCATATACTATGTACTTCACTGTGCGTTTCTTATATTCTAAGTTTTTCAGTGCAACTCACTCATATACTATGTACTACACTGTGCGTTTCTTATATTCTAAGTTTTTCAGTGCAACTCACTCATATACTATGTACTACACTGTGCATTTCTTATATTCTAAGTTTTTCAGTGCAACTCACTCTTATACTATGTACTACACTGTG
>NW_028227338.1:268731-388324 GCF_978045245.1 Mus caroli
AATATAAGAAACGCACAGTGTAGTACATAGTATATGAGTGAGTTGCACTGAAAAACTTAGAATATAAGAAACGCACAGTGTAGTACATAGTATATGAGTGAGTTGCACTGAAAAACTTAGAATATAAGAAACGCACAGTGTAGTACATAGTATATGAGTGAGTTGCACTGAAAAACTTAGAATATAAGAAACGCACAGTGTAGTACATAGTATATGAGTGAGTTGCACTGAAAAACTTAGAATATAAGAAACGCACAGTGTAGTACATAGTATATGAGTGAGTTGCACTGAAAAACTTAGAAAATAAGAAACGCACAGTGTAGTACATAGTATATGAGTGAGTTGCACTGAAAAACTAAGAATATAAGAAACGCACAGTGTAGTACATAGTATATGAGTGAGTTGCACTGAAAAACTTAGAATATAAGAAACGCACAGTGTAGTACATAGTACATGAATGAGTTGCACTGAAAAACTTAGAATATAAGAAATGCACAGTGTAGTACATAGTATATGAGTGAGTTGCACTGAAAAACTTAGAATATAAGAAACGCACAGTGTAGTACAAGAAACGCACAGTGTAGTACATAGTATATGAGTGAGTTGCACTGCAAAACTTAGAAAATAAGAAACGCACAGTGTAGTACATAGTATATGAGTGAGTTGCACTGAAAAACTTAGAATATAAGAAACGCACAGTGTAGTACATAATATATGAGTGAGTTGCACTGAAAAACTTAGAATATAAGAAACGCACAGTGTAGTACATAGTATATGAGTGAGTTGCACTGAAAAACTTAGAATATAAGAAACGCACAGTGTAGTACATAGTATATGAGTGAGTTGCACTGAAAAACTTAGAATATAAGAAACGCACAGTGTAGTACATAGTATATGAGTGAGTTGCACTGAAAAAATTAGAAAATAAGAAACGCACAGTGTAGTACATAGTATATGAGTGAGTTGCACTGAAAAACTTAGAATATAAGAAATGCACAGTGTAGTACATAGTATATGAGTGAGTTGCACTGAAAAACTTAGTATATAAGAAACGCATATTGTTGTACATAGTATATGAGTGAGTTGCACTGAAAAACTTAGAATTTAAGAAACGCACAGTGTAGTACATAGTATATGAGTGAGTTGCACTGCAAAACTTAGAATATAAGAAACGCACAGTGTAGTACATAGTATATGAGTGAGTTGCACTGAAAAACTTAGAATATAAGAAACGCACAGTGTAGTACATAGTATATGAGTGAGTTGCACTGAAAAACTTAGAATATAAGAAACGCACAGTGTAGTACATAGTATATGAGTGAGTTGCACTGAAAAACTTAGAATATAAGAAACGCACAGTGTAGTACATAGTATATGAGTGAGTTGCACTGAAAAACTTAGAATATAAGAAACGCACAGTGTAGTACATAGTATATGAGTGAGTTGCACTGAAAAACTTAGAATATAAGAAACGCACAGTGTAGTACATAGTATATGAGTCAGTTGCACTGAAAAACTTAGAATATAAGAAACGCACAGTGTAGTACATAGTATATGAGTGAGTTGCACTGAAAAACTTAGAATATAAGAAACGCACAGTGTAGTACATAGTATATGAGTGAGTTGCACTGAAAAACTTAGAATATAAGAAACGCACAGTGTAGTACATAGTATATGAGTGAGTTGCACTGAAAAAATTAGAAAATAAGAAACGCACAGTGTAGTACATAGTATATGAGTGAGTTGCACTGAAAAACTTAGAATATAAGAAATGCACAGTGTAGTACATAGTATATGAGTGAGTTGCACTGAAAAACTTAGTATATAAGAAACGCATATTGTAGTACATAGTATATGAGTGAGTTGCACTGAAAAACTTAGAATTTAAGAAACACACAGTGTAGTACATAGTATATGAGTGAGTTGCACTGCAAAACTTAGAATATAAGAAACGCACAGTGTAGTACATAGTATATGAGTGAGTTGCACTGAAAAACTTAGAATATAAGAAACGCACAGTGTAGTACATAGTATATGAGTGAGTTGCACTGAAAAACTTAGAATATAAGAAACGCACAGTGTAGTACATAGTATATGAGTGAGTTGCACTGAAAAACTTAGAATATAAGAAACGCACAGTGTAGTACATAGTATATGAGTGAGTTGCACTGAAAAACTTAGAATATAAGAAACGCACAGTGTAGTACATAGTATATGAGTGAGTTGCACTGAAAAACTTAGAAAATAAGAAACGCACAGTGTAGTACATAGTATATGAGTGAGTTGCACTGAAAAACTAAGAATATAAGAAACGCACAGTGTAGTACATAGTATATGAGTGAGTTGCACTGAAAAACTTAGAATATAAGAAACGCACAGTGTAGTACATAGTATATGAGTGAGTTGCACTGAAAAACTTAGAATATAAGAAATGCACAGTGTAGTACATAGTATATGAGTGAGTTGCACTGAAAAACTTAGAATATAAGAAACGCACAGTGTAGTACAAGAAACGCACAGTGTAGTACATAGTATATGAGTGAGTTGCACTGCAAAACTTAGAAAATAAGAAACGCACAGTGTAGTACATAGTATATGAGTGAGTTGCACTGAAAAACTTAGAATATAAGAAGCGCACAGTGTAGTACATAATATATGAGTGAGTTGCACTGAAAAACTTAGAATATAAGAAACGCACAGTGTAGTACATAGTATATGAGTGAGTTGCACTGAAAAACTTAGAATATAAGAAACGCACAGTGTAATACATAGTATATGAGTGAGTTGCACTGAAAAACTTAGAATTTACTGAAAAACCCGCATTACACGAAATGCACAGTGTAGTACATAGTATATGAGTGAGTTGCACTGAAAAACTTAGAATATAAGAAACACACAGTGTAGTACATAGTATATGAATGAGTTGCACTGAAAAACTTAGAAAATAAGAAACGCACAGTGTAGTACATAATATATGAGTGAGTTGCACTGAAAAACTTAGAATATAAGAAACGCACAGTGTAGTACATAGTATATGAGTGAGTTGCACTGAAAAACTTAGAAAATAAGAAACGCACAGTGTAGTACATAGTATATGAGTGAGTTGCACTGAAAAACTTAGAATATAAGAAACGCACAGTGTAGTACATAGTATATGAGTGAGTTGCACTGAAAAACTTAGTATATAAGAAACGCATATTGTAGTACATAGTATATGAGTGAGTTGCAATGAAAAACTTAGAATTTAAGAAACGCACAGTGTAGTACATAGTATATGAGTGAGTTGCACTGCAAAACTTAGAATATAAGAAACGCACAGTGTAGTACATAGTATATGAGTGAGTTGCACTGAAAAACTTAGAATATAAGAAACGCACAGTGTAGTACATAGTATATGAGTGAGTTGCACTGAAAAACTTAGAATATAAGAAACGCACAGTGTAGTACATAGTATATGAGTGAGTTGCACTGAAAAACTTAGAATATAAGAAACGCACAGTGTAGTACATAGTATATGAGTGAGTTGCACTGAAAAACTTAGAATATAAGAAACGCACAGTGTAGAACATAGTATATGAGTGAGTTGCACTGAAAAACTTAGAATATAAGAAACGCACAGTGTAGTACATAGTATATGAGTGAGTTGCACTGAAAAACTTAGAATATAAGAAACGCACAGTGTAGTACATAGTATATGAGTGAGTTGCACTGAAAAACTTAGAATATAAGAAACGCACAGTGTAGTACATAGTATATGAGTGAGTTGCACTGAAAATCTAAGAATATAAGAAACGCACAGTGTAGTACATAGTATATGAGTGAGTTGCACTGAAAAACCTAGAATTTAAGAAACGCACAGTGTAGTACATAGTATATGAGTGAGTTGTACTGAAAAACTTAGAATATAAGAAACGCAGAGTGTAGTACATAGTATATGAGTCAGTTGCACTGAAAAACTTAGAATATAAGAAACGCACAGTGTAGTACATAGTATATGAGTGAGTTGCACTGCAAAACTTAGAAAATAAGAAACGCACAGTGTAGTACATAGTATATGAGTGAGTTGCACTGAAAAACTTAGAATATAAGAAACACACAGTGTAGTACATAGTATATGAGTGAGTTGCACTGAAAAACTTAGAAAATAAGAAACGCACAGTGTAGTACATAGTATATGAGTGAGTTGCACTGAAAAACTTAGAATATAAGAAACGCACAGTGTAGTACATAGTATATGAGTGAGTTGCACTGAAAAACTTAGAATTTACTGAAAATCCCGCATTACACGAAATGCACAGTGTAGTACATAGTATATGAGTGAGTTGCACTGAAAAACTTAGAATATAAGAAATGCACAGTGTAGTACATAGTATATGAGTGAGTTGCACTGAAAAACTTAGAATATAAGAAACGCACAGTGTAGTACATAGTATATGAGTGAGTTGCACTGAAAAACTTAGAATATAAGAAACGCACAGTGAAGTACATATTATATGAGTGAGTTGCACTGAAAAACTTAGAATATAAGAAATGAACAGTGTAGTACATAGTATATGAGTGAGTTGCACTGAAAAAATTAGAAAATAAGAAACGCACAGTGTAGTACATAGTATATGAGTGAGTTGCACTGAAAAACTTAGAATATAAGAAATGCACAGTGTAGTACATAGTATATGAGTGAGTTGCACTGAAAAACTTAGTATATAAGAAACGCATATTTTAGTACATAGTATATGAGTGAGTTGCACTGAAAAACTTAGAATTTAAGAAACGCACAGTGTAGTACATAGTATATGAGTGAGATGCACTGAAAAACTTAGAATATAAGACACGCACAGTGTAGTACATAGTATATGAGTGAGTTGCACTGAAAAACTTAGAATATAAGAAACGCACAGTGTAGTACATAGTATATGAGTGAGTTGCACCTGCAAAACTTAGAAAATAAGAAACGCACAGTGTAGTACATAGTATATGAGTGAGTTGCACTGAAAAACTTAGAATATAAGAAACACACAGTGTAGTACATAGTATATGAGTGAGTTGCACTGAAAAACTTAGAAAATAAGAAACGCACAGTGTAGTACATAGTATATGAGTGAGTTGCACTGAAAAACTTAGAATATAAGAAACGCACAGTGTAGTACATAGTATATGAGTGAGTTGCACTGAAAAACTTAGAATTTACTGAAAATCCCGCATTACACGAAATGCACAGTGTAGTACATAGTATATGAGTGAGTTGCACTGAAAAACTTAGAATATAAGAAATGCACAGTGTAGTACATAGTATATGAGTGAGTTGCACTGAAAAACTTAGAATATAAGAAACGCACAGTGTAGTACATAGTATATGAGTGAGTTGCACTGAAAAACTTAGAATATAAGAAACGCACAGTGAAGTACATATTATATGAGTGAGTTGCACTGAAAAACTTAGAATATAAGAAACGCACAGTGTAGTACATAGTATATGAGTGAGTTGCACTGAAAAACTTAGAATATAATTAACGCACAGTGTAGTACATAGTATATGAGTGAGTTGCACTGAAAAACTTAGAATATAAGAAACGCACAGTGTAGTACATAGTATATGAGTGAGTTGCACTGAAAAACTTAGAATATAAGAAATGAACAGTGTAGTACATAGTATATGAGTGAGTTGCACTGAAAAACTTAGAATATAAGAAACGCACAGTGTAGTACATAGTATAATGAGTGAGTTGCACTGAAAAACTTAGAATATAAGAAACGCACAGTGTAGTACATAGTATATGAGTGAGTTGCACTGAAAAACTTAGAATATAAGAAACGCACAGTGTAGTACATAGTATATGAGTGAGTTGCACTGAAAAACTTAGAATATAAGAAACGCACAGTGTAGTACATAGTATATGAGTGAGTTGCACTGAAAAACTTAGAATATAAGAAACGCACAGTGTAGTACATAGTATATGAGTGAGTTGCACTGAAAAACTTAGAATATAAGAAACGCACAGTGTAGTACATAGTATATGAGTGAGTTGCACTGAAAAACTTAGAATATAAGAAACGCACAGTGTAGTACATAGTATATGAGTGAGTTGCACTGAAAAACTTAGAATATAAGAAACGCACAGTGTAGTACATAGTATATGAGTGAGTTGCACTGAAAAACTTAGAATATAAGAAACGCACAGTGTAGTACATAGTATATGACTGAGTTGCACTGAAAAACTAAGAATATAAGAAACGCACAGTGTAGTACATAGTATATGAGTGAGTTGCACTGAAAACCTAGAATTTAAGAAACGCACAGTGTAGTACATAGTATATGAGTGAGTTGTACTGAAAAACTTAGAATATAAGAAACGCACAGTGTAGTACATAGTATATGAGTCAGTTGCACTGAAAAACTTAGAATATAAGAAACGCACAGTGTAGTACATAGTATATGAGTGAGTTGCACTGAAAAACTTAGAATATAAGAAACGCACAGTGTAGTACATAGTATATGAGTGAGTTGCACTGAAAAACTTAGAATATAAGAAACGCACAGTGTAGTACATAGTATATGAGTGAGTTGCACTGAAAAAATTAGAAAATAAGAAACGCACAGTGTAGTACATATTATATGAGTGAGTTGCACTGAAAAACTTAGAATATAAGAAATGCACAGTGTAGTACATAGTATATGAGTGAGTTGCACTGAAAAACTTAGTATATAAGAAACGCTATTGTAGTACATAGTATATGAGTGAGTTGCACTGAAAAACTTAGAATTTAAGAAACGCACAGTGTAGTACATAGTATATGAGTGAGTTGCACTGCAAAACTTAGAATATAAGAAACGCACAGTGTAGTACATAGTATATGAGTGAGTTGCACTGAAAAACTTAGAATATAAGAAACGCACAGTGTACTACATAGTATATGAGTGAGTTGCACTGAAAAACTTAGAATATAAGAAACGCACAGTGTAGTACATAGTATATGAGTGAGTTGCACTGAAAAACTTAGAATATAAGAAACGCACAGTGTAGTACATAGTATATGAGTGAGTTGCACTGAAAAACTTTGAATATAAGAAACGCATAGTGTAGTACATAGTATATGAGTGAGTTGCACTGAAAAACTTAGAATTTAAGAAACGCACAGTGTAGTACATAGTATATGAGTGAGTTGCACTGAAAAACTTAGAATTTAAGAAACGCACAGTGTAGTACATAGTATATGAGTGAATTGCACTGCAAAACTTAGAATATAAGAAACGCACAGTGTAGTACATAGTATATGAGTGAGTTGCACTGCAAAACTTAGAATATAAGAAACGCACAGTGTAGTACATAGTATATGAGTGAGTTGCACTGAAAAACTTAGAATATAAGAAACTCACAGTGTAGTACATAGTATATGAGTGAGTTGCACTGAAAAACTTAGAATATAAGAAACGCACAGTGTAGTACATAGTATATGAGTGAGTTGCACTGAAAAACTTAGAATATAAGAAACGCACAGTGTAGTACATAGTATATGAGTGAGTTGCACTGAAAAACTTTGAATACAAGAAACGCACAGTGTAGTACATAGTATATGAGTGAGTTGCACTGAAAAACATTGAATACAAGAAACGCACAGTGTAGTACATAGTATATGAGTGAGTTGCACTGAAAAACTTTGAATGCAAGAAACGCACAGTGTACTACATAGTATATGAGTGAGTTGCACTGAAAAACTTAGAATATAAGAAACGAACAGTGTAGTACATAGTATATGAGTGAGTTGCACTGAAAAACTTAGAATATAAGAAACGCACAGTGTAGTACATAGTATATGAGTGAGTTGCACTGAAAAACTTAGAATATAAGAAACGCACAGTGTAGTACATATTATATGAGTGAGTTGCACTGAAAAACTTAGAATATAAGAAACGCACAGTGTAGTACGTAGTATATGAGTGAGTTGCACTGAAAAACTTAGAATGTAAGAAACGCACAGTGTAGTACGTAGTATATGAGTGAGTTGCACTGAAAAACTTAGAATGTAAGAAACGCACAGTGTAGTACGTAGTATATGTGTGAGTTGCACTGAAAAACTTAGAATGTAAGAAACGCACAGTGTAGTACGTAGTA
Organism: Mus caroli; assembly: GCF_978045245.1. NCBI lineage: Eukaryota > Metazoa > Chordata > Mammalia > Rodentia > Muridae > Mus > Mus caroli. The sequence continues at coordinate 276,843 of NW_028227338.1, forward strand.
TATGAGTGAGTTGCACTGAAAAACTTAGAATATAAGAAACGCAAAGTGTAGTACATAGTATATGAGTGAGTTGCACTGAAAAACTTAGAATATAAGAAACGCACAGTGTAGTACATAATATATGAGTGAGTTGCACTGAAAAACTTAGAATATAAGAAACACACAGTGTACTACATAGTATATGAGTGAGTTGCACTGAAAAACTTAGAATATAAGAAACGCACAGTGTAATACATAGTATATGAGTGAGTTGCACTGAAAAACTTAGAATTTACTGAAAAACCCGCATTACACGAAATGCACAGTGTAGTACATAGTATATGAGTGAGTTGCACTGAAAAACTTAGAATATAAGAAATGCACAGTGTAGTACATAGTATATGAGTGAGTTGCACTGAAAAACTTAGAATATAAGAAACGCACAGTGTAGTACATAGTATATGAGTGAGTTGCACTGAAAAACTTAGAATATAAGAAACGCACAGTGTAGTACATAGTATATGAGTGAGTTGCACTGAAAAACTTAGAATGTAAAAAACGCACAGTGTAGTACGTAGTATATGAGTGAGTTGCACTGAAAAACTTAGAATGTAAGAAACGCACAGTGTAGTACATAGTATATGAGTGAGTTGCACTGAAAAACTTAGAATATAAGAAATGAACAGTGTAGTACATAGTATATGAGTGAGTTGCACTGAAAAACTTAGAATATAAGAAACGCACAGTGTAGTACATAGTATAATGAGTGAGTTGCACTGAAAAACTTAGAATATAAGAAACGCACAGTGTAGTACATAGTATATGAGTGAGTTGCACTGAAAAACTTAGAATATAAGAAACGCACAGTGTAGTACATAGTATATGAGTGAGTTGCACTGAAAAACTTAGAATATAAGAAACGCACAGTGTAGTACATAGTATATGAGTGAGTTGCACTGAAAAACTTAGAATATAAGAAACGCACAGTGTAGTACATAGTATATGAGTGAGTTGCACTGAAAAACTTAGAATATAAGAAACGCACAGTGTAGTACATAGTATATGAGTGAGTTGCACTGAAAAACTTAGAATATAAGAAACGCACAGTGTAGTACATAGTATATGAGTGAGTTGCACTGAAAAACTTAGAATATAAGAAACGCACAGTGTAGTACATAGTATATGAGTGAGTTGCACTGAAAAACTTAGAATATAAGAAACGCACAGTGTAGTACATAGTATATGACTGAGTTGCACTGAAAAACTAAGAATATAAGAAACGCACAGTGTAGTACATAGTATATGAGTGAGTTGCACTGAAAAACCTAGAATTTAAGAAACGCACAGTGTAGTACATAGTATATGAGTGAGTTGTACTGAAAAACTTAGAATATAAGAAACGCACAGTGTAGTACATAGTATATGAGTCAGTTGCACTGAAAAACTTAGAATATAAGAAACGCACAGTGTAGTACATAGTATATGAGTGAGTTGCACTGAAAAACTTAGAATATAAGAAACGCACAGTGTAGTACATAGTATATGAGTGAGTTGCACTGAAAAACTTAGAATATAAGAAACGCACAGTGTAGTACATAGTATATGAGTGAGTTGCACTGAAAAAATTAGAAAATAAGAAACGCACAGTGTAGTACATATTATATGAGTGAGTTGCACTGAAAAACTTAGAATATAAGAAATGCACAGTGTAGTACATAGTATATGAGTGAGTTGCACTGAAAAAACTTAGTATATAAGAAACGCATATTGTAGTACATAGTATATGAGTGAGTTGCACTGAAAAACTTAGAATTTAAGAAACGCACAGTGTAGTACATAGTATATGAGTGAGTTGCACTGCAAAACTTAGAATATAAGAAACGCACAGTGTAGTACATAGTATATGAGTGAGTTGCACTGAAAAACTTAGAATATAAGAAACGCACAGTGTACTACATAGTATATGAGTGAGTTGCACTGAAAAACTTAGAATATAAGAAACGCACAGTGTAGTACATAGTATATGAGTGAGTTGCACTGAAAAACTTAGAATATAAGAAACGCACAGTGTAGTACATAGTATATGAGTGAGTTGCACTGAAAAACTTTGAATATAAGAAACGCATAGTGTAGTACATAGTATATGAGTGAGTTGCACTGAAAAACTTAGAATTTAAGAACGCACAGTGTAGTACATAGTATATGAGTGAGTTGCACTGAAAAACTTAGAATTTAAGAAACGCACAGTGTAGTACATAGTATATGAGTGAATTGCACTGCAAAACTTAGAATATAAGAAACGCACAGTGTAGTACATAGTATATGAGTGAGTTGCACTGCAAAACTTAGAATATAAGAAACGCACAGTGTAGTACATAGTATATGAGTGAGTTGCACTGAAAAACTTAGAATATAAGAAACTCACAGTGTAGTACATAGTATATGAGTGAGTTGCACTGAAAAACTTAGAATATAAGAAACGCACAGTGTAGTACATAGTATATGAGTGAGTTGCACTGAAAAACTTAGAATATAAGAAACGCACAGTGTAGTACATAGTATATGAGTGAGTTGCACTGAAAAACTTTGAATACAAGAAACGCACAGTGTAGTACATAGTATATGAGTGAGTTGCACTGAAAAACATTGAATACAAGAAACGCACAGTGTAGTACATAGTATATGAGTGAGTTGCACTGAAAAACTTTGAATACAAGAAACGCACAGTGTACTACATAGTATATGAGTGAGTTGCACTGAAAAACTTAGAATATAAGAAAACGAACAGTGTAGTACATAGTATATGAGTGAGTTGCACTGAAAAACTTAGAATATAAGAAACGCACAGTGTAGTACATAGTATATGAGTGAGTTGCACTGAAAAACTTAGAATATAAGAAACGCACAGTGTAGTACATATTATATGAGTGAGTTGCACTGAAAAACTTAGAATATAAGAAACGCACAGTGTAGTACGTAGTATATGAGTGAGTTGCACTGAAAAACTTAGAATGTAAGAAACGCACAGTGTAGTACGTAGTATATGAGTGAGTTGCACTGAAAAACTTAGAATGTAAGAAACGCACAGTGTAGTACGTAGTATATGTGTGAGTTGCACTGAAAAACTTAGAATGTAAGAAACGCACAGTGTAGTACGTAGTATATGAGTGAGTTGCACTGAAAAACTTAGAATATAAGAAACGCAAAGTGTAGTACATAGTATATGAGTGAGTTGCACTGAAAAACTTAGAATATAAGAAACGCACAGTGTAGTACATAATATATGAGTGAGTTGCACTGAAAAACTTAGAATATAAGAAACACACAGTGTAGTACATAGTATATGAGTGAGTTGCACTGAAAAACTTAGAATATAAGAAACGCACAGTGTAATACATAGTATATGAGTGAGTTGCACTGAAAAACTTAGAATATACTGAAAAACCCGCATTACACGAAATGCACAGTGTAGTACATAGTATATGAGTGAGTTGCACTGAAAAACTTAGAATATAAGAAATGCACAGTGTAGTACATAGTATATGAGTGAGTTGCACTGAAAAACTTAGAATATAAGAAACGCAGAGTGTAGTACATAGTATATGAGTGAGTTGCACTGAAAAACTTAGAATATAAGAAACGCACAGTGTAGTACATAGTATATGAGTGAGTTGCACTGAAAAACTTAGAATGTAAAAAACGCACAGTGTAGTACGTAGTATATGAGTGAGTTGCACTGAAAAACTTAGAATGTAAGAAACGCACAGTGTAGTACGTAGTATATGTGTGAGTTGCACTGAAAAACTTAGAAAATAAGAAACGCACAGTGTAGTACATAGTATATGAGTGAGTTGCACTGAAAAACTTAGAATATAAGAAACACACAGTGTAGTACATAGTATATGAGTGAGTTGCACTGAAAAACTTAGAAAATAAGAAACGCACAGAGTAGTACATAGTATATGAGTGAGTTGCACTGAAAAACTTAGAATATAAGAAACGCACAGTGTAGTACATAGTATATGAGTGAGTTGCACTGAAAAACTTAGAATTTACTGAAAATCCCGCATTACACGAAATGCACAGTGTAGTACATAGTATATGAGTGAGTTGCACTGAAAAACTTAGAATATAAGAAATGCACAGTGTAGTACATAGTATATGAGTGAGTTGCACTGAAAAACTTAGAATATAAGAAACGCACAGTGTAGTACATAGTATATGAGTGAGTTGCACTGAAAAACTTAGAATATAAGAAACGCACAGTGAAGTACATATTATATGAGTGAGTTGCACTGAAAAACTTAGAATATAAGAAACGCACAGTGTAGTACATAGTATATGAGTGAGTTGCACTGAAAAACTTAGAATATAATTAACGCACAGTGTAGTACATAGTATATGAGTGAGTTGCACTGAAAAACTTAGAATATAAGAAACGCACAGTGTAGTACATAGTATATGAGTGAGTTGCACTGAAAAACTTAGAATATAAGAAATGAACAGTGTAGTACATAGTATATGAGTGAGTTGCACTGAAAAACTTAGAATATAAGAAACGCACAGTGTAGTACATAGTATAATGAGTGAGTTGCACTGAAAAACTTAGAATATAAGAAACGCACAGTGTAGTACATAGTATATGAGTGAGTTGCACTGAAAAACTTAGAATATAAGAAACGCACAGTGAAGTACATATTATATGAGTGAGTTGCACTGAAAAACTTAGAATATAAGAAACGCACAGTGTAGTACATAGTATAATGAGTGAGTTGCACTGAAAAACTTAGAATATAATTAACGCACAGTGTAGTACATAGTATATGAGTGAGTTGCACTGAAAAACTTAGAATATAAGAAACGCACAGTGTAGTACATAGTATATGAGTGAGTTGCACTGAAAAACTTAGAATATAAGAAATGAACAGTGTAGTACATAGTATATGAGTGAGTTGCACTGAAAAACTTAGAATATAAGAAACGCACAGTGTAGTACATAGTATAATGAGTGAGTTGCACTGAAAAACTTAGAATATAAGAAACGCACAGTGTAGTACATAGTATATGAGTGAGTTGCACTGAAAAACTTAGAATATAAGAAACGCACAGTGTAGTACATAGTATATGAGTGAGTTGCACTGAAAAACTTAGAATATAAGAAACGCACAGTGTAGTACATAGTATATGAGTGAGTTGCACTGAAAAACTTAGAATATAAGAAACGCACAGTGTAGTACATAGTATATGAGTGAGTTGCACTGAAAAACTTAGAATATAAGAAACGCACAGTGTAGTACATAGTATATGAGTGAGTTGCACTGAAAAACTTAGAATATAAGAAACGCACAGTGTAGTACATAGTATATGAGTGAGTTGCACTGAAAAACTTAGAATATAAGAAACGCACAGTGTAGTACATAGTATATGAGTGAGTTGCACTGAAAAACTTAGAATATAAGAAACGCACAGTGTAGTACATAGTATATGACTGAGTTGCACTGAAAAACTAAGAATATAAGAAACGCACAGTGTAGTACATAGTATATGAGTGAGTTGCACTGAAAAACCTAGAATTTAAGAAACGCACAGTGTAGTACATAGTATATGAGTGAGTTGTACTGAAAAACTTAGAATATAAGAAACGCACAGTGTAGTACATAGTATATGAGTCAGTTGCACTGAAAAACTTAGAATATAAGAAACGCACAGTGTAGTACATAGTATATGAGTGAGTTGCACTGAAAAACTTAGAATATAAGAAACGCACAGTGTAGTACATAGTATATGAGTGAGTTGCACTGAAAAACTTAGAATATAAGAAACGCACAGTGTAGTACATAGTATATGAGTGAGTTGCACTGAAAAAATTAGAAAATAAGAAACGCACAGTGTAGTACATATTATATGAGTGAGTTGCACTGAAAAACTTAGAATATAAGAAATGCACAGTGTAGTACATAGTATATGAGTGAGTTGCACTGAAAAACTTAGTATATAAGAAACGCATATTGTAGTACATAGTATATGAGTGAGTTGCACTGAAAAACTTAGAATTTAAGAAACGCACAGTGTAGTACATAGTATATGAGTGAGTTGCACTGCAAAACTTAGAATATAAGAAACGCACAGTGTAGTACATAGTATATGAGTGAGTTGCACTGAAAAACTTAGAATATAAGAAACGCACAGTGTACTACATAGTATATGAGTGAGTTGCACTGAAAAACTTAGAATATAAGAAACGCACAGTGTAGTACATAGTATATGAGTGAGTTGCACTGAAAAACTTAGAATATAAGAAACGCACAGTGTAGTACATAGTATATGAGTGAGTTGCACTGAAAAACTTTGAATATAAGAAACGCATAGTGTAGTACATAGTATATGAGTGAGTTGCACTGAAAAACTTAGAATTTAAGAAACGCACAGTGTAGTACATAGTATATGAGTGAGTTGCACTGAAAAACTTAGAATTTAAGAAACGCACAGTGTAGTACATAGTATATGAGTGAATTGCACTGCAAAACTTAGAATATAAGAAACGCACAGTGTAGTACATAGTATATGAGTGAGTTGCACTGCAAAACTTAGAATATAAGAAACGCACAGTGTAGTACATAGTATATGAGTGAGTTGCACTGAAAAACTTAGAATATAAGAAACTCACAGTGTAGTACATAGTATATGAGTGAGTTGCACTGAAAAACTTAGAATATAAGAAACGCACAGTGTAGTACATAGTATATGAGTGAGTTGCACTGAAAAACTTAGAATATAAGAAACGCACAGTGTAGTACATAGTATATGAGTGAGTTGCACTGAAAAACTTTGAATACAAGAAACGCACAGTGTAGTACATAGTATATGAGTGAGTTGCACTGAAAAACATTGAATACAAGAAACGCACAGTGTAGTACATAGTATATGAGTGAGTTGCACTGAAAAACTTTGAATACAAGAAACGCACAGTGTACTACATAGTATATGAGTGAGATGCACTGAAAAACTTAGAATATAAGAAACGAACAGTGTAGTACATAGTATATGAGTGAGTTGCACTGAAAAACTTAGAATATAAGAAACGCACAGTGTAGTACATAGTATATGAGTGAGTTGCACTGAAAAACTTAGAATATAAGAAACGCACAGTGTAGTACATATTATATGAGTGAGTTGCACTGAAAAACTTAGAATATAAGAAACGCACAGTGTAGTACGTAGTATATGAGTGAGTTGCACTGAAAAACTTAGAATGTAAGAAACGCACAGTGTAGTACGTAGTATATGAGTGAGTTGCACTGAAAAACTTAGAATGTAAGAAACGCACAGTGTAGTACGTAGTATATGTGTGAGTTGCACTGAAAAACTTAGAATGTAAGAAACGCACAGTGTAGTACGTAGTATATGAGTGAGTTGCACTGAAAAACTTAGAATATAAGAAACGCAAAGTGTAGTACATAGTATATGAGTGAGTTGCACTGAAAAACTTAGAATATAAGAAACGCACAGTGTAGTACATAATATATGAGTGAGTTGCACTGAAAAACTTAGAATATAAGAAACACACAGTGTAGTACATAGTATATGAGTGAGTTGCACTGAAAAACTTAGAATATAAGAAACGCACAGTGTAATACATAGTATATGAGTGAGTTGCACTGAAAAACTTAGAATTTACTGAAAAACCCGCATTACACGAAATGCACAGTGTAGTACATAGTATATGAGTGAGTTGCACTGAAAAACTTAGAATATAAGAAATGCACAGTGTAGTACATAGTATATGAGTGAGTTGCACTGAAAAACTTAGAATATAAGAAACGCACAGTGTAGTACATAGTATATGAGTGAGTTGCACTGAAAAACTTAGAATATAAGAAACGCACAGTGTAGTACATAGTATATGAGTGAGTTGCACTGAAAAACTTAGAATGTAAAAAACGCACAGTGTAGTACGTAGTATATGAGTGAGTTGCACTGAAAAACTTAGAATGTAAGAAACGCACAGTGTAGTACGTAGTATATGTGTGAGTTGCACTGAAAAACTTAGAATGTAAGAAACGCACAGTGTAGTACGTAGTATATGAGTGAGTTGCACTGAAAAACTTAGAATATAAGAAACGCACAGTGTAATACATAGTATATGAGTGAGTTGCACTGAAAAACTTAGAATTTACTGAAAAACCCGCATTACACGAAATGCACAGTGTAGTACATAGTATATGAGTGAGTTGCACTGAAAAACTTAGAATATAAGAAATGCACAGTGTAGTACATAGTATATGAGTGAGTTGCACTGAAAAACTTAGAATATAAGAAACGCACAGTGTAGTACATAGTATATGAGTGAGTTGCACTGAAAAACTTAGAATATAAGAAACGCACAGTGTGATACATAGTATATGAGTGAGTTGCACTGAAAAACTTAGAATTTACTGAAAAACCCGCATTACACGAAATGCACAGTGTAGTACATAGTATATGAGTGAGTTGCACTGAAAAACTTAGAATATAAGAAACGCACAGTGTAGTACATAGTATATGAGTGAGTTGCACTGAAAAAATTAGAAAATAAGAAACGCACTGTGTAGTACATAGTATATGAGTGAGTTGCACTGAAAAACTTAGAATATAAGAAATGCACAGTGTAGTACATAGTATATGAGTGAGTTGCACTGAAAAACTTAGTATATAAGAAACGCATATTGTAGTACATAGTGTATGAGTGAGTTGCACTGAAAAACTTAGAATTTAAGAAACGCACAGTGTAGTACATAGTATATGAGTGAGTTGCACTGCAAAACTTAGAATATAAGAAACGCACAGTGTAGTACATAGTATATGAGTGAGTTGCACTGAAAAACTTAGAATATAAGAAACGCACAGTGTAGTACATAGTATATGAGTGAGTTGCACTGAAAAATTTTGAATATAAGAAACGCACAGTGTAGTACATAGTATATGAGTGAGTTGCACTGAAAAACTTAGAATTTAAGAAACGCAAAGTGTAGTACATAGTATATGAGTGAGTTGCACTGAAAAACTAAGAATATAAGAAACGCACAGTGTAGTACATAGTATATGAGTGAGTTGCACTGAAAAACTTAGAATATAAGAAACGCACAGTGTAGTACATAGTATATGAGTGAGTTGCACTGAAAAACTTAGAATATAAGAAATGCACAGTGTAGTACATAGTATATGTGTGAGTTGCACTGAAAAACTTAGAATATAAGAAACGCACAGTGTAGTACAAGAAACGCACAGTGTAGTACATAGTATATGAGTGAGTTGCACTGAAAAACTTAGAATATAAGAAACTCACAGTGTAGTACATAGTATATGAGTGAGTTGCACTGAAAAACTTAGAATATAAGAAACGCACAGTGTAGTACATAGTATATGAGTGAGTTGCACTGAAAAACTTAGAATTTAAGAAACGCACAGTGTAGTACATAGTATATGAGTGAGTTGCACTGAAAAACTAAGAATATAAGAAACGCACAGTGTAGTACATAGTATATGAGTGAGTTGCACTGAAAAACTTAGAATATAAGTAACGCACAGTGTAGTACATAGTATATGAGTGAGTTGCACTGAAAAACTTAGAATATAAGAAACGCACAGTGTAGTACATAGTATATGAGTGAGTTGCACTGAAAAACTTAGAATATAAGAAACACACAGTGTAGTACAAGAAACGCACAGTGTAGTACATAGTATATGAGTGAGTTGCACTGCAAAACTTAGAATATAAGAAACGCACAGTGTAGTACATAGTATATGAGTGAGTTGCACTGAAAAACTTAGAATATAAGAAACGCACAGTGTAGTACATAGTATATGAGTGAGTTGCACTGAAAATCTTAGAATTTACTGAAAAACCGCATTACACGAAATGCACAGTGTAGTACATAGTATATGAGTGAGTTGCACTGAAAAACTTAGAATATAAGAAACGCACAGTGTAGTACACAGTATATGAGTGAGTTGCACTGAAAAACTTAGAATTTAAGAAACGCACAGTGTAGTACATAGTATATGAGTGAGTTGCACTGAAAAACTTAGAATTTAAGAAACGCACAGTGTAGTACATAGTATATGAGTGAGTTGCACTGAAAAACTTAGAATATAAGAAACGCACAGTGTAGTACATAGTATATGAGTGAGTTGCACTGAAAAACTTAGAATATAAGAAACGCACAGTGTAGTACATAGTATATGAGTGAGTTGCACTGAAAAACTTAGAATATAAGAAACGCACAGTGTAGTACATAGTATATGAGTGAGTTGCACTGAAACACTTAGAATATAAGAAACGCACAGTGTAGTACATAGTATATGAGTGAGTTGCACTGAAAAACTTAGAATATAAGAAACGCACAGTGTAGTACATAGTATATGAGTGAGTTGCACTGAAAAACTTAGAATTTAAGAAACGCACAGTGTAGTACATAGTATATGAGTGAGTTGCACTGAAAAACTTAGAATATAAGCAACGCACAGTGTAGTACATAGTATATGAGTGAGTTGCACTGAAAAACTTAGAATATAAGAAACGCACAGTGTAGTACATAGTATATGAGTGAGTTGCACTGAAAAACTTAGAATATAAGAAACGCACCGTGTAGTACATAGTATATGAGTGAGTTGCACTGAAAAACTTAGAATATAAGAAACGCACAGTGTAGTACATAGTATATGAGTGAGTTGCACTGCAAAACTTAGAATATAAGAAACGCACAGTGTAGTACATAGTATATGAGTGAGTTGCACTGAAAAACTTAGAATATAAGAAACGCACAGTGTAGTACATAGTATATGAGTGAATTGCACTGAAAAACTAAGAATATAAGAAACGCACAGTGTAGTACATAGTATATGAGTGAGTTGCACTGAAAAACTTAGAATATAAGAAACGCACAGTGTAGTACATAGTATATGAGTGAGTTGCACTGAAAAACTTAGAATATAAGAAACGCACAGTGTAGTACATAGTATATGAGTGAGTTGCACTGAAAAACTTAAAATATAAGAAACGCACAGTGTAGTACATAGTATATGAGTGAGTTGCACTGAAAAACTTAGAATATAAGAAACGCACAGTGTAGTACATAGTATATGAGTGAGTTGCACTGAAAAACTTTGAATATAAGAAATGCACAGTGTAGTACATAGTATATGTGTGAGTTGCACTGAAAAACTTAGAATATAAGAAACGCACAGTGTAGTACAAGAAACGCACAGTGTAGTACATAGTATATGAGTGAGTTGCACTGAAAAACTTAGAATATAAGAAACGCACAGTGTAGTACATAGTATATGAGTGAGTTGCACTGAAAAACTTAGAATATAAGAAACGCACAGTGTAGTACATAGTATATGAGTGAGTTGCACTGAAAAACTTAGAATTTAAGAAACGCACAGTGTAGTACATAGTATATGAGTGAGTTGCACTGAAAAACTAAGAATATAAGAAACGCACAGTGTAGTACATAGTATATGAGTGAGTTGCACTGAAAAACTTAGAATATAAGAAACGCACAGTGTAGTACATAGTATATGAGTGAGTTGCACTGAAAAACTTAGAATATAAGAAACGCACAGTGTAGTACATAGTATATGAGTGAGTTGCACTGAAAAACTTAGAATATAAGAAACGCACAGTGTAGTACAAGAAACGCATAGTGTAGTACATAGTATATGAGTGAGTTGCACTGTAAAACTCAGAATATAAGAAACGCACAGTGTAGTACATAGTATATGAGTGAGTTGCACTGAAAAACTTAGAATATAAGAAACGCACAGTGTAGTACATAGTATATGAGTGAGTTGCACTGAAAATCTTAGAATTTACTGAAAAACCCGCATTACACGAAATGCACAGTGTAGTACATAGTATATGAGTGAGTTGCACTGAAAAACTTAGAATATAAGAAACGCACAGTGTAGTACACAGTATATGAGTGAGTTGCACTGAAAAACTTAGAATTTAAGAAACGCACAGTGTAGTACATAGTATATGAGTGAGTTGCACTGAAAAACTTAGAATATAAGAAACGCACAGTGTAGTACATAGTATATGAGTGAGTTGCACTGAAAAACTTAGAATATAAGAAACGCACAGTGTAGTACATAGTATATGAGTGAGTTGCACTGAAAAACTTAGAATATAAGAAACGCACAGTGTAGTACATAGTATATGAGTGAGTTGCACTGAAACACTTAGAATATAAGAAACGCACAGTGTAGTACATAGTATATGAGTGAGTTGCACTGAAAAACTTAGAATATAAGAAACGCACAGTGTAGTACATAGTATATGAGTGAGTTGCACTGAAAAACTTAGAATTTAAGAAACGCACAGTGTAGTACATAGTATATGAGTGAGTTGCACTGAAAAACTTAGAATATAAGCAACGCACAGTGTAGTACATAGTATATGAGTGAGTTGCACTGAAAAACTTAGAATATAAGAAACGCACAGTGTAGTACATAGTATATGAGTGAGTTGCACTGAAAAACTTAGAATATAAGAAACGCACCGTGTAGTACATAGTATATGAGTGAGTTGCACTGAAAAACTTAGAATATAAGAAACGCACAGTGTAGTACATAGTATATGAGTGAGTTGCACTGAAAAACTTAGAATATAAGAAACGCACAGTGTAGTACATAGTATATGAGTGAGTTGCACTGAAAACTTAGAAAATAAGAAACGCACAGTGTAGTACATAGTATATGAGTGAATTGCACTGAAAAACTAAGAATATAAGAAACGCACAGTGTAGTACATAGTATATGAGTGAGTTGCACTGAAAAACTTAGAATATAAGAAACGCACAGTGTAGTACATAGTATATGAGTGAGTTGCACTGAAAAACTTAGAATATAAGAAACGCACAGTGTAGTACATAGTATATGAGTGAGTTGCACTGAAAAACTTAAAATATAAGAAATGCACAGTGTAGTACATAGTATATGAGTGAGTTGCACTGAAAAACTTAGAATATAAGAAACGCACAGTGTAGTACATAGTATATGAGTGAGTTGCACTGAAAAACTTTGAATACAAGAAACGCACAGTGTAGTACATAGTATATGAGTGAGTTGCACTGAAAAACATTGAATACAAGAAACGCACAGTGTAGTACATAGTATATGAGTGAGTTGCACTGAAAAACTTTGAATACAAGAAACGCACAGTGTACTACATAGTATATGAGTGACTTGCACTGAAAAACTTAGAATATAAGAAACGAACAGTGTAGTACATAGTATATGAGTGAGTTGCACTGAAAAACTTAGAATATAAGAAACGCACAGTGTAGTACATAGTATATGAGTGAGTTGCACTGAAAAACTTAGAATATAAGAAACGCACAGTGTAGTACGTAGTATATGAGTGAGTTGCACTGAAAAACTTAGAATATAAGAAACGCACAGTGTAGTACGTAGTATATGAGTGAGTTGCACTGAAAAACTTAGAATGTAAGAAACGCACAGTGTAGTACGTAGTATATGAGTGAGTTGCACTGAAACTTAGAATGTAAGAAACGCACAGTGTAGTACGTAGTATATGTGTGAGTTGCACTGAAAAACTTAGAATGTAAGAAACGCACAGTGTAGTACGTAGTATATGAGTGAGTTGCACTGAAAAACTTAGAATATAAGAAACGCAAAGTGTAGTACATAGTATATGAGTGAGTTGCACTGAAAAACTTAGAATATAAGAAACGCACAGTATAGTACATAGTATATGAATGAGTTGCACTGAAAAACTTAGAATTTACTGAAAAACCCGCATTACACGAAATGCAGAGTGTAGTACATAGTATATGAGTGAGTTGCACTGAAAAACTTAGAATATAAGAAACGCACAGTGTAGTACATAATATATGAGTGAGTTGCACTGAAAAACTTAGAATATAAGAAACGCACAGTGTAGTACATAGTATATGAGTGAGTTGCACTGAAAAACTTAGAATATAAGAAACGCACAGTGTAATACATAGTATATGAGTGAGTTGCACTGAAAAACTTAGAATTTACTGAAAAACCCGCATTACACGAAATGCACAGTGTAGTACATAGTATATGAGTGAGTTGCACTGAAAAACTTAGAATATAAGAAATGCACAGTGTAGTACATAGTATATGAGTGAGTTGCACTGAAAAACTTAGAATATAAGAAACGCACAGTGTAGTACATAGTATATGAGTGAGTTGCACTGAAAAACTTAGAATATAAGAAACGCACAGTGTAGTACATAGTATATGAGTGAGTTGCACTGAAAAACTTAGAATGTAAAAAACGCACAGTGTAGTACGTAGTATATGAGTGAGTTGCACTGAAAAACTTAGAATGTAAGAAACGCACAGTGTAGTACGTAGTATATGAGTGAGTTGCACTGAAAAACTTAGAATATAAGAAACGCACAGTGTAATACATAGTATATGAGTGAGTTGCACTGAAAAACTTAGAATTTACTGAAAAACCCGCATTACACGAAATGCACAGTGTAGTACATAGTATATGAGTGAGTTGCACTGAAAAACTTAGAATATAAGAAATGCACAGTGTAGTACATAGTATATGAGTGAGTTGCACTGAAAAACTTAGAATATAAGAAACGCACAGTGTAGTACATAGTATATGAGTGAGTTGCACTGAAAACTTAGAATATAAGAAACGCACAGTGTAATACATAGTATATGAGTGAGTTGCACTGAAAAACTTAGAATTTACTGAAAAACCCGCATTACACGAAATGCACAGTGTAGTACATAGTATATGAGTGAGTTGCACTGAAAAAATTAGAAAATAAGAAACGCACTGTGTAGTACATAGTATATGAGTGAGTTGCACTGAAAAACTTAGAATATAAGAAATGCACAGTGTAGTACATAGTATATGAGTGAGTTGCACTGAAAAACTTAGTATATTAGAAACGCATATTGTAGTACATAGTATATGAGTGAGTTGCACTGAAAAACTTAGAATTTAAGAAACGCACAGTGTAGTACATAGTATATGAGTGAGTTGCACTGCAAAACTTAGAATATAAGAAACGCACAGTGTAGTACATAGTATATGAGTGAGTTGCACTGCAAAACTTAGAATATAAGAAACGCACAGTGTAGTACATAGTATATGAGTGAGTTGCACTGAAAAACTTAGAATATAAGAAACGCACAGTGTAGTACATAGTATATGAGTGAGTTGCACTGAAAAACTTAGAATATAAGAAACGCACAGTGTAGTACATAGTATATGAGTGAGTTGCACTGAAAATTTTTGAATATAAGAAACGCACAGTGTAGTACATAGTATATGAGTGAGTTGCACTGAAAAACTTAGAATTTAAGAAACGCACAGTGTAGTACATAGTATATGAGTGAGTTGCACTGAAAAACTAAGAATATAAGAAACGCACAGTGTAGTACATAGTATATGAGTGAGTTGCACTGAAAAACTTAGAATATAAGAAACGCACAGTGTAGTACATAGTATATGAGTGAGTTGCACTGAAAAACTTAGAATATAAGAAATGCACAGTGTAGTACATAGTATATGTGTGAGTTGCACTGAAAAACTTAGAATATAAGAAACGCACAGTGTAGTACAAGAAACGCACAGTGTAGTACATAGTATATGAGTGAGTTGCACTGAAAAACTTAGAATATAAGAAACGCACAGTGTAGTACATCGTATATGAGTGAGTTGCACTGAAAAACTTAGAGTATAAGAAACGCACAGTGTAGTACATAGTATATGAGTGAGATGCACTGAAAAACTTAGAATTTAAGAAACGCACAGTGTAGTACATAGTATATGAGTGAGTTGCACTGAAAAACTTAGAATATAAGAAACGCACAGTGTAGTACATAGTATATGAGTGAGTTGCACTGAAAAACTTAGAATATAAGAAACGCACAGTGTAGTACATAGTATATGAGTGAGTTGCACTGAAAATCTTAGAATTTACTGAAAAACCCGCATTACACGAAATGCACAGTGTAGTACATAGTATATGAGTGAGTTGCACTGAAAAACTTAGAATATAAGAAACGCACAGTGTAGTACACAGTATATGAGTAAGTTGCACTGAAAAACTTAGAATTTAAGAAACGCACAGTGTAGTACATAGTATATGAGTGAGTTGCACTGAAAAACTTAGAATTTAAGAAACGCACAGTGTAGTACATAGTATATGAGTGAGTTGCACTGAAAAACTTAGAATATAAGAAACGCACAGTGTAGTACATAGTATATGAGTGAGTTGCACTGAAAAACTTAGAATATAAGAAACGCACAGTGTAGTACATAGTATATGAGTGAGTTGCACTGAAAAACTTAAAATATAAGAAACGCACAGTGTAGTACATAGTATATGAGTGAGTTGCACTGAAAAACTTAGAATATAAGAAACGCACAGTGTAGTACATAGTATATGAGTGAGTTGCACTGAAAAACTTTGAATATAAGAAATGCACAGTGTAGTACATAGTATATGTGTGAGTTGCACTGAAAAACTTAGAATATAAGAAACGCACAGTGTAGTACAAGAAACGCACAGTGTAGTACATAGTATATGAGTGAGTTGCACTGAAAAACTTAGAATATAAGAAACGCACAGTGTAGTACATAGTATATGAGTGAGTTGCACTGAAAAACTTAGAATTTAAGAAACGCACAGTGTAGTACATAGTATATGAGTGAGTTGCACTGAAAAACTAAGAATATAAGAAACGCACAGTGTAGTACATAGTATATGAGTGAGTTGCACTGAAAAACTTAGAATATAAGAAACACACAGTGTAGTACATAGTATATGAGTGAGTTGCACTGAAAAACTTAGAATATAAGAAACGCACAGTGTAGTACATAGTATATGAGTGAGTTGCACTGCAAAACTTAGAATATAAGAAACGCACAGTGTAGTACATAGTATATGAGTGAGTTGCACTGAAAAACTTAGAATATAAGAAACGCACAGTGTAGTACATAGTATATGAGTGAGTTGCACTGAAAATCTTAGAATTTACTGAAAAACCCGCATTACACGAAATGCACAGTGTAGTACATAGTATATGAGTGAGTTGCACTGAAAAACTTAGAATATAAGAAACGCACAGTGTAGTACACAGTATATGAGTGAGTTGCACTGAAAAACTTAGAATTTAAGAAACGCACAGTGTAGTACATAGTATATGAGTGAGTTGCACTGAAAAACTTAGAATTTAAGAAACGCACAGTGTAGTACATAGTATATGAGTGAGTTGCACTGAAAAACTTAGAATATAAGAAACGCACAGTGTAGTACATAGTATATGAGTGAGTTGCACTGAAAAACTTAGAATATAAGAAACGCACAGTGTAGTACATAGTATATGAGTGAGTTGCACTGAAAAACTTAGAATATAAGAAACGCACAATGTAGTACATAGTATATGAGTGAGTTGCACTGAAACACTTAGAATATAAGAAACGCACAGTGTAGTACATAGTATATGAGTGAGTTGCACTGAAAAACTTAGAATATAAGAAACGCACAGTGTAGTACATAGTATATGAGTGAGTTGCACTGAAAAACTTAGAATTTAAGAAACGCACAGTGTAGTACATAGTATATGAGTGAGTTGCACTGAAAAACTTAGAATATAAGCAACGCACAGTGTAGTACATAGTATATGAGTGAGTTGCACTGAAAAACTTAGAATATAAGAAACGCACAGTGTAGTACATAGTATATGAGTGAGTTGCACTGAAAAACTTAGAATATAAGAAACGCACCGTGTAGTACATAGTATATGAGTGAGTTGCACTGAAAAACTTAGAATATAAGAAACGCACAGTGTAGTACATAGTATATGAGTGAGTTGCACTGAAAAACTTAGAATATAAGAAACGCACAGTGTAGTACATAGTATATGAGTGAGTTGCACTGAAAAACTTAGAAAATAAGAAACGCACAGTGTAGTACATAGTATATGAGTGAATTGCACTGAAAAACTAAGAATATAAAAAACGCACAGAGTAGTACATAGTATATGAGTGAGTTGCACTGAAAAACTTAGAATATAAGAAACGCACAGTGTAGTACATAGTATATGAGTGAGTTGCACTGAAAAACTTAGAATATAAGAAACGCACAGTGTAGTACATAGTATATGAGTGAGTTGCACTGAAAAACTTAAAATATAAGAAATGCACAGTGTAGTACATAGTATATGAGTGAGTTGCACTGAAAAACTTAGAATATAAGAAACGCACAGTGTAGTACATAGTATATGAGTGAGTTGCACTGAAAAACTTTGAATACAAGAAACGCACAGTGTAGTACATAGTATATGAGTGAGTTGCACTGAAAAACATTGAATACAAGAAACGCACAGTGTAGTACATAGTATATGAGTGAGTTGCACTGAAAAACTTTGAATACAAGAAACGCACAGTGTACTACATAGTATATGAGTGAGTTGCACTGAAAAACTTAGAATATAAGAAACGAACAGTGTAGTACATAGTATATGAGTGAGTTGCACTGAAAAACTTAGAATATAAGAAACGCACAGTGTAGTACATAGTATATGAGTGAGTTGCACTGAAAAACTTAGAATATAAGAAACGCACAGTGTAGTACGTAGTATATGAGTGAGTTGCACTGAAAAACTTAGAATATAAGAAACGCACAGTGTAGTACGTAGTATATGAGTGAGTTGCACTGAAAAACTTAGAATGTAAGAAACGCACAGTGTAGTACGTAGTATATGAGTGAGTTGCACTGAAAAACTTAGAATGTAAGAAACGCACAGTGTAGTACGTAGTATATGTGTGAGTTGCACTGAAAAACTTAGAATGTAAGAAACGCACAGTGTAGTACGTAGTATATGAGTGAGTTGCACTGAAAAACTTAGAATATAAGAAACGCAAAGTGTAGTACATAGTATATGAGTGAGTTGCACTGAAAAACTTAGAATATAAGAAACGCACAGTATAGTACATAGTATATGAATGAGTTGCACTGAAAAACTTAGAATTTACTGAAAAACCCGCATTACACGAAATGCAGAGTGTAGTACATAGTATATGAGTGAGTTGCACTGAAAAACTTAGAATATAAGAAACGCACAGTGTAGTACATAATATATGAGTGAGTTGCACTGAAAAACTTAGAATATAAGAAACGCACAGTGTAGTACATAGTATATGAGTGAGTTGCACTGAAAAACTTAGAATATAAGAAACGCACAGTGTAATACATAGTATATGAGTGAGTTGCACTGAAAAACTTAGAATTTACTGAAAAACCCGCATTACACGAAATGCACAGTGTAGTACATAGTATATGAGTGAGTTGCACTGAAAAACTTAGAATATAAGAAATGCACAGTGTAGTACATAGTATATGAGTCAGTTGCACTGAAAAACTTAGAATATAAGAAACGCACAGTGTAGTACATAGTATATGAGTGAGTTGCACTGAAAAACTTAGAATATAAGAAACGCACAGTGTAGTACATAGTATATGAGTGAGTTGCACTCAAAAACTTAGAATGTAAAAAACGCACAGTGTAGTACGTAGTATATGAGTGAGTTGCACTGAAAAACTTAGAATGTAAGAAACGCACAGTGTAGTACGTAGTATATGTGTGAGTTGCACTGAAAAACTTAGAATGTAAGAAACGCACAGTGTAGTACGTAGTATATGAGTGAGTTGCACTGAAAAACTTAGAATATAAGAAACGCACAGTGTAATACATAGTATATGAGTGAGTTGCACTGAAAAACTTAGAATTTACTGAAAAACCCGCATTACACGAAATGCACAGTGTAGTACATAGTATATGAGTGAGTTGCACTGAAAAACTTAGAATATAAGAAATGCACAGTGTAGTACATAGTATATGAGTGAGTTGCACTGAAAAACTTAGAATATAAGAAACGCACAGTGTAGTACATAGTATATGAGTGAGTTGCACTGAAAAACTTAGAATATAAGAAACGCACAGTGTAATACATAGTATATGAGTGAGTTGCACTGAAAAACTTAGAATTTACTGAAAAACCCGCATTACACGAAATGCACAGTGTAGTACATAGTATATGAGTGAGTTGCACTGAAAAACTTAGAATATAAGAAACGCACAGTGTAGTACATAGTATATGAGTGAGTTGCACTGAAAAAATTAGAAAATAAGAAACGCACTGTGTAGTACATAGTATATGAGTGAGTTGCACTGAAAAACTTAGAATATAAGAAATGCACAGTGTAGTACATAGTATATGAGTGAGTTGCACTGAAAAACTTAGTATATAAGAAACGCATATTGTAGTACATAGTATATGAGTGAGTTGCACTGAAAAACTTAGAATTTAAGAAACGCACAGTGTAGTACATAGTATATGAGTGAGTTGCACTGCAAAACTTAGAATATAAGAAACGCACAGTGTAGTACATAGTATATGAGTGAGTTGCACTGCAAAACTTAGAATATAAGAAACGCACAGTGTAGTACATAGTATATGAGTGAGTTGCACTGAAAAACTTAGAATATAAGAAACGCACAGTGTAGTACACAGTATATGAGTAAGTTGCACTGAAAAACTTAGAATTTAAGAAACGCACAGTGTAGTACATAGTATATGAGTGAGTTGCACTGAAAAACTTAGAATTTAAGAAACGCACAGTGTAGTACATAGTATATGAGTGAGTTGCACTGAAAAACTTAGAATATAAGAAACGCACAGTGTAGTACATAGTATATGAGTGAGTTGCACTGAAAAACTTAGAATATAAGAAACGCACAGTGTAGTACATAGTATATGAGTGAGTTGCACTGAAAAACTTAGAATATAAGAAACGCACAGTGTAGTACATAGTATATGAGTGAGTTGCACTGAAAAACTTAGAATATAAGAAACGCACAGTGTAGTACATAGTATATGAGTGAGTTGCACTGAAAAACTTAGAATTTAAGAAACGCACAGTGTAGTACATAGTATATGAGTGAGTTGCACTGAAAAACTTAGAATATAAGCAACGCACAGTGTAGTACATAGTATATGAGTGAGTTGCACTGAAAAACTTAGAATATAAGAAACACACAGTGTAGTACATAGTATATGAGTGAGTTGCACTGAAAAACTTAGAATATAAGAAACGCACCGTGTAGTACATAGTATATGAGTGAGTTGCACTGAAAAACTTAGAATATAAGAAACGCACAGTGTAGTACATAGTATATGAGTGAGTTGCACTGAAAAACTTAGAATATAAGAAACGCACAGTGTAGTACATAGTATATGAGTGAGTTGCACTGAAAAACTTAGAAAATAAGAAACGCACAGTGTAGTACATAGTATATGAGTGAATTGCACTGAAAAACTAAGAATATAAGAAACGCACAGTGTAGTACATAGTATATGAGTGAGTTGCACTGAAAAACTTAGAATATAAGAAACGCACAGTGTAGTACATAGTATATGAGTGAGTTGCACTGAAAAACTTAGAATATAAGAAACGCACAGTGTAGTACATAGTATATGAGTGAGTTGCACTGAAAAACTTAAAATATAAGAAACGCACAGTGTAGTACATAGTATATGAGTGAGTTGCACTGAAAAAGTTAGAATATAAGAAACGCACAGTGTAGTACATAGTATATGAGTGAGTTGCACTGAAAAACTTAGAATATAAGAAACGCACAGTGTAGTACAAAATATATGAGTGAGTTGCACTGAAAAACTTAGAATTTACTGAAAAACCCGCATTACACGAAATGCACAGTGTAGTACATAGTATATGAGTGAGTTGCACGGAAAAACTTAGAATATAAGAAACGCACAGTGTAGTACATAGTATATGAGTGAGTTGCACTGAAAAACTTAGAATATAAGAAACGCACAGTGTAGTACATAGTATATGAGTGAGTTGCACTGAAAAACTTAGAATTTAAGAAACGCATAGTGTAGTACATAGTATATGAGTGAGTTGCACTGAAAAACTTAGAATTTAAGAAACGCACAGTGTAGTACATAGTATATGAGCGAGTTGCACTGAAAAACTTAGAATATAAGAAACGCACAGTGTAGTACATAGTATATGAGTGAGTTGCACTGAAAAACTTAGAATATAAGAAACGCACAGTGTAGTACATAGTATATGAGTGAGTTGCACTGAAAACTTAGAATATAAGAAACGCACAGTGTAGTACATAGTATATGAGTGAGTTACACTGAAAAACATAGAATATAAGAAACGCACAGTGTAGTACATAGTATATGAGTGAGTTGCACTGAAAAACTTAGAATATAAGAAACGCACAGTGTAGTACATAGTATATGAGTGAGTTGCACTGAAAAACTTAGAATATAAGAAATGCACAGTGTAGTACATAGTATATGAGTGAGTTGCACTGAAAAACTTAGAATATAAGAAACGCACATTGTAGTACATAGTATATGAGTGAGTTGCACTGAAAAACTTAGAATTTAAGAATCGCACAGTGTAGTACATAGTATATGAGTGAGTTGCACTGCAAAACTTAGAATATAAGAAACGCACAGTGTAGTACATAGTATATGAGTGAGTTGCACTGAAAAAGTTAGAATATAAGAAACGCACAGTGTAGTACATAGTATATGAGTGAGTTGCACTGAAAAACTTAGAATTTACTGAAAAACCCGCATTACACGAAATGCACAGTGTAGTACATAGTATATGAGTGAGTTGCACTGAAAAACTTAGAATATCAGAAACGCACAGTGTAGTACATAGTATATGAGTGAGTTGCACTGAAAAACTTAGAATATAAGAAACGCACAGTGTAGTACATAGTATATGAGTGAGTTGCACTGAAAAACTTAGAATATAAGAAACGCACAGTATAGTACATAGTATATGAATGAGTTGCACTGAAAAACTTAGAATTTACTGAAAAACCCGCATTACACGAAATGCAGAGTGTTACATAGTATATGAGTGAGTTGCACTGAAAAACTTAGAATATAAGAAACGCAAAGTGTAGTACATAATACATGAGTGAGTTGCACTGAAAAACTTAGAATATAAGAAACGCACAGTGTAGTACATAGTATATGAGTGAGTTGCACTGAAAATCTTAGAATATAAGAAACGCACAGTGTAATACATAGTATATGAGTGAGTTGCACTGAAAAACTTAGAATTTACTGAAAAACGCGCATTACACGAAATGCACAGTGTAGTACATAGTATATGAGTGAGTTGCACTGAAAAACTTAGAATATAAGAAATGCACAGTGTAGTACATAGTATATGAGTGAGTTGCACTGAAAAACTTAGAATATAAGAAACGCACAGTGTAGTACATAGTATATGAGTGAGTTGCACTGAAAAACTTAGAATATAAGAAACGCACAGTGTAGTACGTAGTATATGAGTGAGTTGCACTGAAAAACTTAGAATATAAAACGCATAGTGTAATACATAGTATATGAGTGAGTTGCACTGAAAAACTTAGAATATAAGAAATGCACAGTGTAGTACATAGTATATGAGTGAGTTGCACTGAAAAACTTAGAATATAAGAAACGCACAGTGTAGTACATAGTATATGAGTGAGTTGCACTGAAAAACTTAGAATATAAGAAACGCACAGTGTAATACATAGTATATGAGTGAGTTGCATTGAAAAACTTAGAATTTACTGAAAAACCCGCATTACACGAAATGCACAGTGTAGTACATAGTATATGAGTGAGTTGCACTGAAAAACTTAGAATATAAGAAACGCACAGTGTAGTACATAGTATATGAGTGAGTTGCACTGAAAAACTTAGAATATAAGAAACGCACAGTGTAGTACATAGTATATGAGTGAGTTGCACTGAAAAACTTAGAATATAAGAAATGCACAGTGTAGTACATAGTATATGAGTGAGTTGCACTGAAAAACTTAGAATATAAGAAACGCACATTGTAGTACATAGTATATGAGTGAGTTGCACTGAAAAACTTAGAATTTAAGAATCGCACAGTGTAGTACATAGTATATGAGTGAGTTGCACTGCAAAACTTAGAATATAAGAAACGCACAGTGTAGTACATAGTATATGAGTGAGTTGCACTGAAAAAGTTAGAATATAAGAAACGCACAGTGTAGTACATAGTATATGAGTGAGTTGCACTGAAAAACTTAGAATTTACTGAAAAACCCGCATTACACGAAATGCACAGTGTAGTACATAGTATATGAGTGAGTTGCACTGAAAAACTTAGAATATAAGAAACGCACAGTGTAGTACATAGTATATGAGTGAGTTGCACTGAAAAACTTAGAATATAAGAAACGCACAGTGTAGTACATAGTATATGAGTGAGTTGCACTGAAAAACTTAGAATATAAGAAACGCACAGTATAGTACATAGTATATGAATGAGTTGCACTGAAAAACTTAGAATTTACTGAAAAACCCGCATTACACGAAATGCAGAGTGTTACATAGTATATGAGTGAGTTGCACTGAAAAACTTAGAATATAAGAAACGCAAAGTGTAGTACATAATACATGAGTGAGTTGCACTGAAAAACTTAGAATATAAGAAACGAACAGTGTAGTACATAGTATATGAGTGAGTTGCACTGAAAATCTTAGAATATAAGAAACGCACAGTGTAATACATAGTATATGAGTGAGTTGCACTGAAAAACTTAGAATTTACTGAAAAACGCGCATTACACGAAATGCACAGTGTAGTACATAGTATATGAGTGAGTTGCACTGAAAAACTTAGAATATAAGAAATGCACAGTGTAGTACATAGTATATGAGTGAGTTGCACTGAAAAACTTAGAATATAAGAAACGCACAGTGTAGTACATAGTATATGAGTGAGTTGCACTGAAAAATTTAGAATATAAGAAACGCACAGTGTAGTACGTAGTATATGAGTGAGTTGCACTGAAAAACTTAGAATATAAAACGCATAGTGTAATACATAGTATATGAGTGAGTTGCACTGAAAAACTTAGAATATAAGAAATGCACAGTGTAGTACATAGTATATGAGTGAGTTGCACTGAAAAACTTAGAATATAAGAAACGCACATTGTAGTACATAGTATATGAGTGAGTTGCACTGAAAAACTTAGAATTTAAGAATCGCACAGTGTAGTACATAGTATATGAGTGAGTTGCACTGCAAAACTTAGAATATAAGAAACGCACAGTGTAGTACATAGTATATGAGTGAGTTGCACTGAAAAAGTTAGAATATAAGAAACGCACAGTGTAGTACATAGTATATGAGTGAGTTGCACTGAAAAACTTAGAATTTACTGAAAAACCCGCATTACACGAAATGCACAGTGTAGTACATAGTATATGAGTGAGTTGCACTGAAAAACTTAGAATATAAGAAACGCACAGTGTAGTACATAGTATATGAGTGAGTTGCACTGAAAAACTTAGAATATAAGAAACGCACAGTGTAGTACATAGTATATGAGTGAGTTGCACTGAAAAACTTAGAATATAAGAAACGCACAGTATAGTACATAGTATATGAATGAGTTGCACTGAAAAACTTAGAATTTACTGAAAAACCCGCATTACACGAAATGCAGAGTGTTACATAGTATATGAGTGAGTTGCACTGAAAAACTTAGAATATAAGAAACGCAAAGTGTAGTACATAATACATGAGTGAGTTGCACTGAAAAACTTAGAATATAAGAAACGAACAGTGTAGTACATAGTATATGAGTGAGTTGCACTGAAAATCTTAGAATATAAGAAACGCACAGTGTAATACATAGTATATGAGTGAGTTGCACTGAAAAACTTAGAATTTACTGAAAAACGCGCATTACACGAAATGCACAGTGTAGTACATAGTATATGAGTGAGTTGCACTGAAAAACTTAGAATATAAGAAATGCACAGTGTAGTACATAGTATATGAGTGAGTTGCACTGAAAAACTTAGAATATAAGAAACGCACAGTGTAGTACATAGTATATGAGTGAGTTGCACTGAAAAACTTAGAATATAAGAAACGCACAGTGTAGTACGTAGTATATGAGTGAGTTGCACTGAAAAACTTAGAATATAAAACGCATAGTGTAATACATAGTATATGAGTGAGTTGCACTGAAAAACTTAGAATATAAGAAATGCACAGTGTAGTACATAGTATATGAGTGAGTTGCACTGAAAAACTTAGAATATAAGAAACGCACAGTGTAGTACATAGTATATGAGTGAGTTGCACTGAAAAACTTAGAATATAAGAAACGCACAGTGTAATACATAGTATATGAGTGAGTTGCATTGAAAAACTTAGAATTTACTGAAAAACCCGCATTACACGAAATGCACAGTGTAGTACATAGTATATGAGTGAGTTGCACTGAAAAACTTAGAATATAAGAAACGCACAGTGTAGTACATAGTATATGAGTGAGTTGCACTGAAAAACTTAGAATATAAGAAACGCACAGTGTAGTACATAGTATATGAGTGAGTTGCACTGAAAAACTTAGAATATAAGAAACGCACATTGTAGTACATAGTATATGAGTGAGTTGCACTGAAAAACTTAGAATTTAAGAATCGCACAGTGTAGTACATAGTATATGAGTGAGTTGCACTGCAAAACTTAGAATATAAGAAACGCACAGTGTAGTACATAGTATATGAGTGAGTTGCACTGAAAAACTTAGAATATAAGAAACGCACAGTGTAGTACATAGTATATGAGTGAGTTGCACTGAAAAACTTAGAATTTACTGAAAAACCCGCATTACACGAAATGCACAGTGTAGTACATAGTATATGAGTGAGTTGCACTGAAAAACTTAGAATATAAGAAACGCACAGTGTAGTACATAGTATATGAGTGAGTTGCACTGAAAAACTTAGAATATAAGAAACGCACAGTGTAGTACATAGTATATGAGTGAGTTGCACTGAAAAACTTAGAATATAAGAAACGCACAGTATAGTACATAGTATATGAATGAGTTGCACTGAAAAACTTAGAATTTACTGAAAAACCCGCATTACACGAAATGCAGAGTGTTACATAGTATATGAGTGAGTTGCACTGAAAAACTTAGAATATAAGAAACGCAAAGTGTAGTACATAATACATGAGTGAGTTGCACTGAAAAACTTAGAATATAAGAAACGAACAGTGTAGTACATAGTATATGAGTGAGTTGCACTGAAAATCTTAGAATATAAGAAACGCACAGTGTAATACATAGTATATGAGTGAGTTGCACTGAAAAACTTAGAATTTACTGAAAAACGCGCATTACACGAAATGCACTGTGTAGTACATAGTATATGAGTGAGTTGCACTGAAAAACTTAGAATATAAGAAATGCACAGTGTAGTACATAGTATATGAGTGAGTTGCACTGAAAAACTTAGTATATAAGAAACGCATATTGTAGTACATAGTATATGAGTGAGTTGCACTGAAACACTTAGAATTTAAGAAACGCACAGTGTAGTACATAGTATATGAGTGAGTTGCACTGCAAAACTTAGAATATAAGAAACGCACAGTGTAGTACATAGTATATGAGTGAGTTGCACTGAAAAACTTAGAATATAAGAAACGCACAGTGTAGTACATAGTATATGAGTGAGTTGCACTGAAACACTTAGAACATAAGAAACGTCAGTGTAGTACATAGTATATGAGTGAGTTGCACTGAAAAACTTAGAATATAAGAAACGCACAGTGTAGTACATAGTATATGAGTGAGTTGCACTGAAAAACTTAGAATTTAAGAAACGCACAGTGTAGTACATAGTATATGAGTGAGTTGCACTGAAAAACTTAGAATATAAGCAACGCACAGTGTAGTACATAGTATATGAGTGAGTTGCACTGAAAAACTTAGAATATAAGAAACGCACAGTGTAGTACATAGTATATGAGTGAGTTGCACTGAAAAACTTAGAATATAAGAAACGCACCGTGTAGTACATAGTATATGAGTGAGTTGCACTGAAAAACTTAGAATATAAGAAACGCACAGTGTAGTACATAGTATATGAGTGAGTTGCACTGAAAAACTTAGAATATAAGAAACGCACAGTGTAGTACATAGTATATGAGTGAGTTGCACTGAAAAACTTAGGAAATAAGAAACGAACAGTGTAGTACATAGTATATGAGTGAATTGCACTGAAAAACTAAGAATATAAGAAACATACAGTGTAGTACATAGTATATGAGTGAGTTGCACTGAAAAACTTAGAATATAAGAAACGCACAGTGTAGTACATAGTATATGAGTGAGTTGCACTGAAAAACTTAGAATATAAGAAACGCACAGTGTAGTACATAGTATATGAGTGAGTTGCACTAAAAAACTTAAAATATAAGAAACGCACAGTGTAGTACATAGTATATGAGTGAGTTGCACTGAAAAAGTTAGAATATAAGAAACGCACAGTGTAGTACATAGTATATGAGTGAGTTGCACTGAAAAACTTAGAATATAAGAAACGCACAGTGTAGTACAAAATATATGAGTGAGTTGCACTGAAAAACTTAGAATTTACTGAAAAACCCGCATTACACGAAATGCACAGTGTAGTACATAGTATATGAATGAGTTGCACGGAAAAACTTAGAATATAAGAAACGCACAGTGTAGTACATAGTATATGAGTGAGTTGCACTGAAAAACTTAGAATATAAGAAACGCACAGTGTAGTACATAGTATATGAGTGAGTTGCACTAAAAAACTTAGAATTTAAGAAACGCACAGTGTAGTACATAGTATATGAGTGAGTTGCACTGAAAAACTTAGAATATAAGAAACGCACAGTGTAGTACATAGTATATGAGTGAGTTGCACTGAAAAACTTAGAATATAAGAAACGCACAGTGTAGTACATAGTATATGAGTGAGTTGCACTGAAAAACTTAGAATATAAGAAACGCACAGTGTAGTACATAGTATATGAGTGAGTTGCACTGAAAAACTTAGAATTTAAGAAACGCACAGTGTAGTACATAGTATATGAGTGAGTTGCACTGAAAAACTTAGAATATAAGCAACGCACAGTGTAGTACATAGTATATGAGTGAGTTGCACTGAAAAACTTAGAATATAAGAAACGCACAGTGTAGTACATAGTATATGAGTGAGTTGCACTGAAAAACTTAGAATATAAGAAACGCACAGTGTAGTACATATTATATGAGTGAGTTGCACTGAAAAACTTAGAATATAAGAAACGCACAGTGTAGTACATAGTATATGAGTGAGTTGCACTGAAAAACTTAGAATATAAGAAACGCACAGTGTAGTACATAGTATATGAGTGAGTTGCACTGAAAAACTTAGAATATAAGAAACGCACAGTGTAGTACATAGTATATGAGTGAGTTGCACTGAAAAACTTAGAATATAAGAAACGCACAGTGTAGTACATAGTATATGAGTGAGTTGCACTGAAAAACTTAGAATTTAAGAAACGCACAGTGTAGTACATAGTATATGAGTGAGTTGCACTGAAAAACTTAGAATATAAGCAACGCACAATGTAGTACATAGTATATGAGTGAGTTGCACTGAAAAACTTAGAATATAAGAAACGCACAGTGTAGTACATAGTATATGAGTGAGTTGCACTGAAAAACTTAGAATATAAGAAACGCACCGTGTAGTACATAGTATATGAGTGAGTTGCACTGAAAAACTTAGAATATAAGAAACGCACAGTGTAGTACATAGTATATGAGTGAGTTGCACTGAAAAACTTAGAATATAAGAAACGCACAGTGTAGTACATAGTATATGAGTGAGTTGCACTGAAAAACTTAGAAAATAAGAAACGCACAGTGTAGTACATAGTATATGAGTGAATTGCACTGAAAAACTAAGAATATAAGAAACGCACAGTGTAGTACATAGTATATGAGTGAGTTGCACTGAAAAACTTAGAATATAAGAAACGCACAGTGTAGTACATAGTATATGAGTGAGTTGCACTGAAAAACTTAGAATATAAGAAACGCACAGTGTAGTACATAGTATATGAGTGAGTTGCACTGAAAAAGTTAGAATATAAGAAACGCACAGTGTAGTACATAGTATATGAGTGAGTTGCACTGAAAAACTTAGAATATAAGAAACGCACAGTGTAGTACAAAATATATGAGTGAGTTGCACTGAAAAACTTAGAATTTACTGAAAAACCCGCATTACACGAAATGCACAGTGTAGTACATAGTATATGAGTGAGTTGCACGGAAAAACTTAGAATATAAGAAACGCACAGTGTAGTACATAGTATATGAGTGAGTTGCACTGAAAAACTTAGAATATAAAAAACGCACAGTGTAGTACATAGTATATGAGTGAGTTGCACTGAAAAACTTAGAATTTAAGAAACGCATAGTGTAGTACATAGTATATGAGTGAGTTGCACTGAAAAACTTAGAATTTAAGAAACGCACAGTGTAGTACATAGTATATGAGTGAGTTGCACTGAAAAACTTAGAATATAAGAAACGCACAGTGTAGTACATAGTATATGAGTGAGTTGCACTGAAAAACTTAGAATATAAGAAACGCACAGTGTAGTACATAGTATATGAGTGAGTTGCACTGAAAAACTTAGAATTTAAGAATCGCACAGTGTAGTACATAGTATATGAGTGAGTTGCACTGCAAAACTTAGAATATAAGAAACGCACAGTGTAGTACATAGTATATGAGTGAGTTGCACTGAAAAAGTTAGAATATAAGAAACGCACAGTGTAGTACATAGTATATGAGTGAGTTGCACTGAAAAACTTAGAATTTACTGAAAAACCCGCATTACACGAAATGCACAGTGTAGTACATAGTATATGAGTGAGTTGCACTGAAAAACTTAGAATATAAGAAACGCACAGTGTAGTACATAGTATATGAGTGAGTTGCACTGAAAAACTTAGAATATAAGAAACGCACAGTGTAGTACATAGTATATGAGTGAGTTGCACTGAAAAACTTAGAATATAAGAAACGCACAGTGTAGTACATAGTATATGAGTGAGTTGCACTGAAAAACTTAGGAAATAAGAAACGAACAGTGTAGTACATAGTATATGAGTGAATTGCACTGAAAAACTAAGAATATAAGAAACATACAGTGTAGTACAT
The DNA here is from genome assembly GCF_978045245.1 of Mus caroli. Taxonomy (NCBI): domain Eukaryota; kingdom Metazoa; phylum Chordata; class Mammalia; order Rodentia; family Muridae; genus Mus; species Mus caroli. The sequence goes on from NW_028227338.1 coordinate 307,993, forward strand.
AGTATATGAGTGAGTTGCACTGAAAAACTTAGAATATAAGAAACGCACAGTGTAGTACATAGTATATGAGTGAGTTGCACTGAAAAACTTAGAATATAAGAAACGCACAGTGTAGTACATAGTATATGAGTGAGTTGCACTAAAAAACTTAAAATATAAGAAACGCACAGTGTAGTACATAGTATATGAGTGAGTTGCACTGAAAAAGTTAGAATATAAGAAACGCACAGTGTAGTACATAGTATATGAGTGAGTTGCACTGAAAAACTTAGAATATAAGAAACGCACAGTGTAGTACAAAATATATGAGTGAGTTGCACTGAAAAACTTAGAATTTACTGAAAAACCCGCATTACACGAAATGCACAGTGTAGTACATAGTATATGAGTGAGTTGCACGGAAAAACTTAGAATATAAGAAACGCACAGTGTAGTACATAGTATATGAGTGAGTTGCACTGAAAAACTTAGAATATAAGAAACGCACAGTGTAGTACATAGTATATGAGTGAGTTGCACTAAAAAACTTAGAATTTAAGAAACGCACAGTGTAGTACATAGTATATGAGTGAGTTGCACTGAAAAACTTAGAATATAAGAAACGCACAGTGTAGTACATAGTATATGAGTGAGTTGCACTGAAAAACTTAGAATATAAGAAACGCACAGTGTAGTACATAGTATATGAGTGAGTTGCACTGAAAAACTTAGAATATAAGAAACGCACAGTGTAGTACATAGTATATGAGTGAGTTGCACTGAAAAACTTAGAATTTAAGAAACGCACAGTGTAGTACATAGTATATGAGTGAGTTGCACTGAAAAACTTAGAATATAAGCAACGCACAGTGTAGTACATAGTATATGAGTGAGTTGCACTGAAAAACTTAGAATATAAGAAACGCACAGTGTAGTACATAGTATATGAGTGAGTTGCACTGAAAAACTTAGAATATAAGAAACGCACAGTGTAGTACATAGTATATGAGTGAGTTGCACTGAAAAACTTAGAATATAAGAAACGCACAGTGTAGTACATAGTATATGAGTGAGTTGCACTGAAAAACTTAGAATATAAGAAACGCACAGTGTAGTACATAGTATATGAGTGAGTTGCACTGAAAAACTTAGAATATAAGAAACGCACAGTGTAGTACATAGTATATGAGTGAGTTGCACTGAAAAACTTAGAATATAAGAAACGCACAGTGTAGTACATAGTATATGAGTGAGTTGCACTGAAAAACTTAGAATTTAAGAAACGCACAGTGTAGTACATAGTATATGAGTGAGTTGCACTGAAAAACTTAGAATATAAGCAACGCACAATGTAGTACATAGTATATGAGTGAGTTGCACTGAAAAACTTAGAATATAAGAAACGCACAGTGTAGTACATAGTATATGAGTGAGTTGCACTGAAAAACTTAGAATATAAGAAACGCACCGTGTAGTACATAGTATATGAGTGAGTTGCACTGAAAAACTTAGAATATAAGAAACGCACAGTGTAGTACATAGTATATGAGTGAGTTGCACTGAAAAACTTAGAATATAAGAAACGCACAGTGTAGTACATAGTATATGAGTGAGTTGCACTGAAAAACTTAGAAAATAAGAAACGCACAGTGTAGTACATAGTATATGAGTGAATTGCACTGAAAAACTAAGAATATAAGAAACGCACAGTGTAGTACATAGTATATGAGTGAGTTGCACTGAAAAACTTAGAATATAAGAAACGCACAGTGTAGTACATAGTATATGAGTGAGTTGCACTGAAAAACTTAGAATATAAGAAACGCACAGTGTAGTACATAGTATATGAGTGAGTTGCACTGAAAAACTTAAAATATAAGAAACGCACAGTGTAGTACATAGTATATGAGTGAGTTGCACTGAAAAAGTTAGAATATAAGAAACGCACAGTGTAGTACATAGTATATGAGTGAGTTGCACTGAAAAACTTAGAATATAAGAAACGCACAGTGTAGTACAAAATATATGAGTGAGTTGCACTGAAAAACTTAGAATTTACTGAAAAACCCGCATTACACGAAATGCACAGTGTAGTACATAGTATATGAGTGAGTTGCACGGAAAAACTTAGAATATAAGAAACGCACAGTGTAGTACATAGTATATGAGTGAGTTGCACTGAAAAACTTAGAATATAAAAAACGCACAGTGTAGTACATAGTATATGAGTGAGTTGCACTGAAAAACTTAGAATTTAAGAAACGCATAGTGTAGTACATAGTATATGAGTGAGTTGCACTGAAAAACTTAGAATTTAAGAAACGCACAGTGTAGTACATAGTATATGAGTGAGTTGCACTGAAAAACTTAGAATATAAGAAACGCACAGTGTAGTACATAGTATATGAGTGAGTTGCACTGAAAAACTTAGAATATAAGAAACGCACAGTGTAGTACATAGTATATGAGTGAGTTGCACTGAAAAACTTAGAATTTAAGAATCGCACAGTGTAGTACATAGTATATGAGTGAGTTGCACTGCAAAACTTAGAATATAAGAAACGCACAGTGTAGTACATAGTATATGAGTGAGTTGCACTGAAAAAGTTAGAATATAAGAAACGCACAGTGTAGTACATAGTATATGAGTGAGTTGCACTGAAAAACTTAGAATTTACTGAAAAACCCGCATTACACGAAATGCACAGTGTAGTACATAGTATATGAGTGAGTTGCACTGAAAAACTTAGAATATAAGAAACGCACAGTGTAGTACATAGTATATGAGTGAGTTGCACTGAAAAACTTAGAATATAAGAAACGCACAGTGTAGTACATAGTATATGAGTGAGTTGCACTGAAAAACTTAGAATATAAGAAACGCACAGTGTAGTACATAGTATATGAGTGAGTTGCACTGAAAAACTTAGGAAATAAGAAACGAACAGTGTAGTACATAGTATATGAGTGAATTGCACTGAAAAACTAAGAATATAAGAAACATACAGTGTAGTACATAGTATATGAGTGAGTTGCACTGAAAAACTTAGAATATAAGAAACGCACAGTGTAGTACATAGTATATGAGTGAGTTGCACTGAAAAACTTAGAATATAAGAAACGCACAGTGTAGTACATAGTATATGAGTGAGTTGCACTAAAAAACTTAAAATATAAGAAACGCACAGTGTAGTACATAGTATATGAGTGAGTTGCACTGAAAAAGTTAGAATATAAGAAACGCACAGTGTAGTACATAGTATATGAGTGAGTTGCACTGAAAAACTTAGAATATAAGAAACGCACAGTGTAGTACAAAATATATGAGTGAGTTGCACTGAAAAACTTAGAATTTACTGAAAAACCCGCATTACACGAAATGCACAGTGTAGTACATAGTATATGAGTGAGTTGCACGGAAAAACTTAGAATATAAGAAACGCACAGTGTAGTACATAGTATATGAGTGAGTTGCACTGAAAAACTTAGAATATAAGAAACGCACAGTGTAGTACATAGTATATGAGTGAGTTGCACTAAAAAACTTAGAATTTAAGAAACGCACAGTGTAGTACATAGTATATGAGTGAGTTGCACTGAAAAACTTAGAATATAAGAAACGCACAGTGTAGTACATAGTATATGAGTGAGTTGCACTGAAAAACTTAGAATATAAGAAACGCACAGTGTAGTACATAGTATATGAGTGAGTTGCACTGAAAAACTTAGAATATAAGAAACGCACAGTGTAGTACATAGTATATGAGTGAGTTGCACTGAAAAACTTAGAATTTAAGAAACGCACAGTGTAGTACATAGTATATGAGTGAGTTGCACTGAAAAACTTAGAATATAAGCAACGCACAGTGTAGTACATAGTATATGAGTGAGTTGCACTGAAAAACTTAGAATATAAGAAACGCACAGTGTAGTACATAGTATATGAGTGAGTTGCACTGAAAAACTTAGAATATAAGAAACGCACAGTGTAGTACATAGTATATGAGTGAGTTGCACTGAAAAACTTAGAATATAAGAATCGCACAGTGTAGTACATAGTATATGAGTGAGTTGCACTGAAAAACTTAGAATATAAGAAACGCACAGTGTAGTACATAGTATATGAGTGAGTTGCACTGAAAAACTTAGAATATAAGAAACGCACAGTGTAGTACATAGTATATGAGTGAGTTGCACTGAAAAACTTAGAATATAAGAAACGCACAGTGTAGTACATAGTATATGAGTGAGTTGCACTGAAAAACTTAGAATTTAAGAAACGCACAGTGTAGTACATAGTATATGAGTGAGTTGCACTGAAAAACTTAGAATATAAGCAACGCACAATGTAGTACATAGTATATGAGTGAGTTGCACTGAAAAACTTAGAATATAAGAAACGCACAGTGTAGTACATAGTATATGAGTGAGTTGCACTGAAAAACTTAGAATATAAGAAACGCACCGTGTAGTACATAGTATATGAGTGAGTTGCACTGAAAAACTTAGAATATAAGAAACGCACAGTGTAGTACATAGTATATGAGTGAGTTGCACTGAAAAACTTAGAATATAAGAAACGCACAGTGTAGTACATAGTATATGAGTGAGTTGCACTGAAAAACTTAGAAAATAAGAAACGCACAGTGTAGTACATAGTATATGAGTGAATTGCACTGAAAAACTAAGAATATAAGAAACGCACAGTGTAGTACATAGTATATGAGTGAGTTGCACTGAAAAACTTAGAATATAAGAAACGCACAGTGTAGTACATAGTATATGAGTGAGTTGCACTGAAAAACTTAGAATATAAGAAACGCACAGTGTAGTACATAGTATATGAGTGAGTTGCACTGAAAAACTTAAAATATAAGAAACGCACAGTGTAGTACATAGTATATGAGTGAGTTGCACTGAAAAAGTTAGAATATAAGAAACGCACAGTGTAGTACATAGTATATGAGTGAGTTGCACTGAAAAACTTAGAATATAAGAAACGCACAGTGTAGTACAAAATATATGAGTGAGTTGCACTGAAAAACTTAGAATTTACTGAAAAACCCGCATTACACGAAATGCACAGTGTAGTACATAGTATATGAGTGAGTTGCACGGAAAAACTTAGAATATAAGAAACGCACAGTGTAGTACATAGTATATGAGTGAGTTGCACTGAAAAACTTAGAATATAAAAAACGCACAGTGTAGTACATAGTATATGAGTGAGTTGCACTGAAAAACTTCGAATTTAAGAAACGCATAGTGTAGTACATAGTATATGAGTGAGTTGCACTGAAAAACTTAGAATTTAAGAAACGCACAGTGTAGTACATAGTATATGAGTGAGTTGCACTGAAAAACTTAGAATATAAGAAACGCACAGTGTAGTACATAGTATATGAGTGAGTTGCACTGAAAAACTTAGAATATAAGAAACGCACAGTGTAGTACATAGTATATGAGTGAGTTGCACTGAAAAACTTAGAATTTAAGAATCGCACAGTGTAGTACATAGTATATGAGTGAGTTGCACTGCAAAACTTAGAATATAAGAAACGCACAGTGTAGTACATAGTATATGAGTGAGTTGCACTGAAAAAGTTAGAATATAAGAAACGCACAGTGTAGTACATAGTATATGAGTGAGTTGCACTGAAAAACTTAGAATTTACTGAAAAACCCGCATTACACGAAATGCACAGTGTAGTACATAGTATATGAGTGAGTTGCACTGAAAAACTTAGAATATAAGAAACGCACAGTGTAGTACATAGTATATGAGTGAGTTGCACTGAAAAACTTAGAATATAAGAAACGCACAGTGTAGTACATAGTATATGAGTGAGTTGCACTGAAAAACTTAGAATATAAGAAACGCACAGTATAGTACATAGTATATGAATGAGTTGCACTGAAAAACTTAGAATTTACTGAAAAACCCGCATTACACGAAATGCAGAGTGTTACATAGTATATGAGTGAGTTGCACTGAAAAACTTAGAATATAAGAAACGCAAAGTGTAGTACATAATACATGAGTGAGTTGCACTGAAAAACTTAGAATATAAGAAACGAACAGTGTAGTACATAGTATATGAGTGAGTTGCACTGAAAAACTTAGAATATAAGAAACGCACAGTGTAATACATAGTATATGAGTGAGTTGCACTGAAAAATTTAGAATTTACTGAAAAACGCGCATTACACGAAATGCACAGTGTAGTACATAGTATATGAGTGAGTTGCACTGAAAAACTTAGAATATAAGAAATGCACAGTGTAGTACATAGTATATGAGTGAGTTGCACTGAAAAACTTAGAATATAAGAAACGCACAGTGTAGTACATAGTATATGAGTGAGTTGCACTGAAAAACTTAGAATATAAGAAACGCACAGTGTAGTACGTAGTATATGAGTGAGTTGCACTGAAAAACTTAGAATATAAAACGCATAGTGTAATACATAGTATATGAGTGAGTTGCACTGAAAAACTTAGAATATAAGAAATGCACAGTGTAGTACATAGTATATGAGTGAGTTGCACTGAAAAACTTAGAATATAAGAAACGCACAGTGTAGTACATAGTATATGAGTGAGTTGCACTGAAAAACTTAGAATATAAGAAACGCACAGTGTAATACATAGTATATGAGTGAGTTGCATTGAAAAACTTAGAATTTACTGAAAAACCCGCGTTACACGAAATGCACAGTGTAGTACATAGTATATGAGTGAGTTGCACTGAAAAACTTAGAATATAAGAAACGCACAGTGTAGTACATAGTATATGAGTGAGTTACACTGAAAAAATTAGAAAATAAGAAACGCACTGTGTAGTACATAGTATATGAGTGAGTTGCACTGAAAAACTTAGAATATAAGAAATGCACAGTGTAGTACATAGTATATGAGTGAGTTGCACTGAAAAACTTAGTATATAAGAAACGCATATTGTAGTACATAGTATATGAGTGAGTTGCACTGAAAAACTTAGAATTTAAGAAACGCACAGTGTAGTACATAGTATATGAGTGAGTTGCACTGCAAAACTTAGAATATAAGAAACGCACAGTGTAGTACATAGTATATGAGTGAGTTGCACTGAAAAACTTAGAATATAAGAAACGCACAGTGTAGTACATAGTATATGAGTGAGTTGCACTGAAACACTTAGAATATAAGAAACGCACAGTGTAGTACATAGTATATGAGTGAGTTGCACTGAAAAACTTAGAATATAAGAAACGCACAGTGTAGTACATAGTATATGAGTGAGTTGCACTGAAAAACTTAGAATTTAAGAAACGCACAGTGTAGTACATAGTATATGAGTGAGTTGCACTGAAAAACTTAGAATATAAGCAACGCACAGTGTAGTACATAGTATATGAGTGAGTTGCACTGAAAAACTTAGAATATAAGAAACGCACAGTGTAGTACATAGTATATGAGTGAGTTGCACTGAAAAACTTAGAATATAAGAAACGCACCGTGTAGTACATAGTATATGAGTGAGTTGCACTGAAAAACTTAGAATATAAGAAACGCACAGTGTAGTACATAGTATATGAGTGAGTTGCACTGAAAAACTTAGAATATAAGAAACGCACAGTGTAGTACATAGTATATGAGTGAGTTGCACTGAAAAACTTAGAAAATAAGAAACGCACAGTGTAGTACATAGTATATGAGTGAATTGCACTGAAAAACTAAGAATATAAGAAACATACAGTGTAGTACATAGTATATGAGTGAGTTGCACTGAAAAACTTAGAATATAAGAAACGCACAGTGTAGTACATAGTATATGAGTGAGTTGCACTGAAAAACTTAGAATATAAGAAACGCACAGTGTAGTACATAGTATATGAGTGAGTTGCACTGAAAAACTTAAAATATAAGAAACGCACAGTGTAGTACATAGTATATGAGTGAGTTGCACTGAAAAAGTTAGAATATAAGAAACGCACAGTGTAGTACATAGTATATGAGTGAGTTGCACTGAAAAACTTAGAATATAAGAAACGCACAGTGTAGTACAAAATATATGAGTGAGTTGCACTGAAAAACTTAGAATTTACTGAAAAACCCGCATTACACGAAATGCACAGTGTAGTACATAGTATATGAGTGAGTTGCACGGAAAAACTTAGAATATAAGAAACGCACAGTGTAGTACATAGTATATGAGTGAGTTGCACTGAAAAACTTAGAATATAAGAAACGCACAGTGTAGTACATAGTATATGAGTGAGTTGCACTAAAAAACTTAGAATTTAAGAAACGCACAGTGTAGTACATAGTATATGAGTGAGTTGCACTGAAAAACTTAGAATTTAAGAAACGCACAGTGTAGTACATAGTATATGAGTGAGTTGCACTGAAAAACTTAGAATATAAGAAACGCACAGTGTAGTACATAGTATATGAGTGAGTTGCACTGAAAAACTTAGAATATAAGAAACGCACAGTGTAGTACATAGTATATGAGTGAGTTGCACTGAAAAACTTAGAATATAAGAAACGCACAGTGTAGTACATAGTATATGAGTGAGTTACACTGAAAAACATAGAATATAAGAAACGCACAGTGTAGTACATAGTATATGAGTGAGTTGCACTGAAAAACTTAGAATATAAGAAACGCACAGTGTAGTACATAGTATATGAGTGAGTTGCACTGAAAAACTTAGAATTTAAGAAACGCACAGTGTAGTACATAGTATATGAGTGAGTTGCACTGAAAAACTAAGAATATAAGAAACGCACAGTGTAGTACATAGTATATGAGTGAGTTGCACTGAAAAACTTAGAATATAAGAAACGCACAGTGTAGTACAAGAAACGCACAGTGTAGTACATAGTATATGAGTGAGTTGCACTGAAAAACTTAGAATATAAGAAACGCACAGTGTAGTACATAGTATATGAGTGAGTTGCACTGAAAAACTTAGAATATAAGAAACGCACAGTGTAGTACATAGTATATGAGTGAGTTGCACTGAAAAACTTAGAATTTAAGAAACGCACAGTGTAGTACATAGTATATGAGTGAGTTGCACTGAAAAACTAAGAATATAAGAAACGCACAGTGTAGTACATAGTATATGAGTGAGTTGCACTGAAAAACTTAGAATATAAGAAACGCACAGTGTAGTACATAGTATATGAGTGAGTTGCACTGAAAAACTTAGAATATAAGAAACGCACAGTGTAGTACATAGTATATGAGTGAGTTGCACTGTAAAAACTTAGAATATAAGAAACGCACAGTGTAGTACAAGAAACGCACAGTGTAGTACATAGTATATGAGTGAGTTGCACTGCAAAACTTAGAATATAAGAAACGCACAGTGTAGTACATAGTATATGAGTGAGTTGCACTGAAAAACTTAGAATATAAGAAACGCACAGTGTAGTACATAGTATATGAGTGAGTTGCACTGAAAATCTTAGAATTTACTGAAAAACCCGCATTACACGAAATGCACAGTGTAGTACATAGTATATGAGTGAGTTGCACTGAAAAACTTAGAATATAAGAAACGCACAGTGTAGTACACAGTATATGAGTGAGTTGCACTGAAAAACTTAGAATTTAAGAAACGCACAGTGTAGTACATAGTATATGAGTGAGTTGCACTGAAAAACTTAGAATTTAAGAAACGCACAGTGTAGTACATAGTATATGAGTGAGTTGCACTGAAAAACTTAGAATATAAGAAACGCACAGTGTAGTACATAGTATATGAGTGAGTTGCACTGAAAAACTTAGAATATAAGAAACGCACAGTGTAGTACATAGTATATGAGTGAGTTGCACTGAAAAACTTAGAATATAAGAAACGCACAGTGTAGTACATAGTATATGAGTGAGTTGCACTGAAACACTTAGAATATAAGAAACGCACAGTGTAGTACATAGTATATGAGTGAGTTGCACTGAAAAACTTAGAATATAAGAAACGCACAGTGTAGTACATAGTATATGAGTGAGTTGCACTGAAAAACTTAGAATTTAAGAAACGCACAGTGTAGTACATAGTATATGAGTGAGTTGCACTGAAAAACTTAAAATATAAGAAACGCACAGTGTAGTACATAGTATATGAGTGAGTTGCACTGAAAAAGTTAGAATATAAGAAACGCACAGTGTAGTACATAGTATATGAGTGAGTTGCACTGAAAAACTTAGAATATAAGAAACGCACAGTGTAGTACAAAATATATGAGTGAGTTGCACTGAAAAACTTAGAATTTACTGAAAAACCCGCATTACACGAAATGCACAGTGTAGTACATAGTATATGAGTGAGTTGCACGGAAAAACTTAGAATATAAGAAACGCACAGTGTAGTACATAGTATATGAGTGAGTTGCACTGAAAAACTTAGAATATAAGAAACGCACAGTGTAGTACATAGTATATGAGTGAGTTGCACTGAAAAACTTAGAATTTAAGAAACGCACAGTGTAGTACATAGTATATGAGTGAGTTGCACTGAAAAACTTAGAATTTAAGAAACGCACAGTGTAGTGCATAGTATATGAGTGAGTTGCACTGAAAAACTTAGAATATAAGAAACGCACAGTGTAGTACATAGTATATGAGTGAGTTGCACTGAAAAACTTAGAATATAAGAAACGCACAGTGTAGTACATAGTATATGAGTGAGTTGCACTGAAAAACTTAGAATATAAGAAACGCACAGTGTAGTACATAGTATATGAGTGAGTTGCACTGAAAAACATAGAATATAAGAAACGCACAGTGTAGTACATAGTATATGAGTGAGTTGCACTGAAAAACTTAGAATATAAGAAACGCACAGTGTAGTACATAGTATATGAGTGAGTTGCACTGAAAAACTTAGAATATAAGAAATGCACAGTGTAGTACATAGTATATGAGTGAGTTGCACTGAAAAACTTAGAATATAAGAAACGCACATTGTAGTACATAGTATATGAGTGAGTTGCACTGAAAAACTTAGAATTTAAGAATCGCACAGTGTAGTACATAGTATATGAGTGAGTTGCACTGCAAAACTTAGAATATAAGAAACGCACAGTGTAGTACATAGTATATGAGTGAGTTGCACTGAAAAAGTTAGAATATAAGAAACGCACAGTGTAGTACATAGTATATGAGTGAGTTGCACTGAAAAACTTAGAATTTACTGAAAAACCCGCATTACACGAAATGCACAGTGTAGTACATAGTATATGAGTGAGTTGCACTGAAAAACTTAGAATATAAGAAACGCACAGTGTAGTACATAGTATATGAGTGAGTTGCACTGAAAAACTTAGAATATAAGAAACGCACAGTGTAGTACATAGTATATGAGTGAGTTGCACTGAAAAACTTAGAATATAAGAAACGCACAGTGTAGTACAAAATATATGAGTGAGTTGCACTGAAAAACTTAGAATTTACTGAAAAACCCGCATTACACGAAATGCACAGTGTAGTACATAGTATATGAGTGAGTTGCACGGAAAAACTTTTAATATAAGAAACGCACAGTGTAGTACATAGTATATGAGTGAGTTGCACTGAAAAACTTAGAATATAAGAAACGCACAGTGTAGTACATAGTATATGAGTGAGTTGCACTGAAAAACTTAGAATTTAAGAAACGCACAGTGTAGTACATAGTATATGAGTGAGTTGCACTGAAAAACTTAGAATTTAAGAAACGCACAGTGTAGTACATAGTATATGAGTGAGTTGCACTGAAAAACTTAGAATATAAGAAACGCACAGTGTAGTACATAGTATATGAGTGAGTTGCACTGAAAAACTTAGAATATAAGAAACGCACAGTGTAGTACATAGTATATGAGTGAGTTGCACTGAAAAACTTAGAATATAAGAAACGCACAGTGTAGTACATAGTATATGAGTGAGTTACACTGAAAAACATAGAATATAAGAAACGCACAGTGTAGTACATAGTATATGAGTGAGTTGCACTGAAAAACTTAGAATATAAGAAACGCACAGTGTAGTACATAGTATATGAGTGAGTTGCACTGAAAAACTTAGAATATAAGAAATGCACAGTGTAGTACATAGTATATGAGTGAGTTGCACTGAAAAACTTAGAATATAAGAAACGCACATTGTAGTACATAGTATATGAGTGAGTTGCACTGAAAAACTTAGAATTTAAGAATCGCACAGTGTAGTACATAGTATATGAGTGAGTTGCACTGCAAAACTTAGAATATAAGAAACGCACAGTGTAGTACATAGTATATGAGTGAGTTGCACTGAAAAAGTTAGAATATAAGAAACGCACAGTGTAGTACATAGTATATGAGTGAGTTGCACTGAAAAACTTAGAATATAAGAAACGCACAGTGTAGTACATAGTATATGAGTGAGTTGCACTGAAAAACTTAGAATATAAGAAACGCACAGTATAGTACATAGTATATGAATGAGTTGCACTGAAAAACTTAGAATTTACTGAAAAACCCGCATTACACGAAATGCAGAGTGTTACATAGTATATGAGTGAGTTGCACTGAAAAACTTAGAATATAAGAAACGCAAAGTGTAGTACATAATACATGAGTGAGTTGCACTGAAAAACTTAGAATATAAGAAACGAACAGTGTAGTACATAGTATATGAGTGAGTTGCACTGAAAAACTTAGAATATAAGAAACGCACAGTGTAATACATAGTATATGAGTGAGTTGCACTGAAAAACTTAGAATTTACTGAAAAACGCGCATTACACGAAATGCACAGTGTAGTACATAGTATATGAGTGAGTTGCACTGAAAAACTTAGAATATAAGAAATGCACAGTGTAGTACATAGTATATGAGTGAGTTGCACTGAAAAACTTAGAATATAAGAAACGCACAGTGTAGTACATAGTATATGAGTGAGTTGCACTGAAAAACTTAGAATATAAGAAACGCACAGTGTAATACATAGTATATGAGTGAGTTGCACTGAAAAACTTAGAATTTACTGAAAAACCCGCATTACACGAAATGCACAGTGTAGTACATAGTATATGAGTGAGTTGCACTGAAAAACTTAGAATATAAGAAACGCACAGTGTAGTACATAGTATATGAGTGAGTTGCACTGAAAAAATTAGAAAATAAGAAACGCACTGTGTAGTACATAGTATATAAGTGAGTTGCACTGAAAAACTTAGAATATAAGAAATGCACAGTGTAGTACATAGTATATGAGTGAGTTGCACTGAAAAACTTAGTATATAAGAAACGCATATTGTAGTACATAGTATATGAGTGAGTTGCACTGAAAAACTTAGAATTTAAGAAACGCACAGTGTAGTACATAGTATATGAGTGAGTTGCACTGCAAAACTTAGAATATAAGAAACGCACAGTGTAGTACATAGTATATGAGTGAGTTGCCCTGAAAAACTTAGAATGTAAGAAACGCACAGTGTAGTACATAGTATATGAGTGAGTTGCACTGAAAAATTTTGAATATAAGAAACGCACAGTGTAGTACATAGTATATGAGTGAGTTGCACTGAAAAACTTAGAATTTAAGAAACGCACAGTGTAGTACATAGTATATGAGTGAGTTGCACTGAAAAACTAAGAATATAAGAAACGCACAGTGTAGTACATAGTATATGAGTGAGTTGCACTGAAAAACTTAGAATATAAGAAACGCACAGTGTAGTACATAGTATATGAGTGAGTTGCACTGAAAAACTTAGAATATAAGAAATGCACAGTGTAGTACATAGTATATGTGTGAGTTGCACTGAAAAACTTAGAATATAAGAAACGCACAGTGTAGTACAAGAAACGCACAGTGTAGTACATAGTATATGAGTGAGTTGCACTGAAAAACTTAGAATATAAGAAACGCACAGTGTAGTACATAGTATATGAGTGAGTTGCACTGAAAAACTTAGAATTTAAGAAACGCACAGTGTAGTACATAGTATATGAGTGAGTTGCACTGAAAAACTAAGAATATAAGAAACGCACAGTGTAGTACATAGTATATGAGTGAGTTGCACTGAAAAACTTAGAATATAAGAAACGCACAGTGTAGTACATAGTATATGAGTGAGTTGCACTGAAAAACTTAGAATATAAGAAACGCACAGTGTAGTACATAGTATATGAGTGAGTTGCACTGTAAAAACTTAGAATATAAGAAACGCACAGTGTAGTACAAGAAACGCACAGTGTAGTACATAGTATATGAGTGAGTTGCACTGCAAAACTTAGAATATAAGAAACGCACAGTGTAGTACATAGTATATGAGTGAGTTGCACTGAAAAACTTAGAATATAAGAAACGCACAGTGTAGTACATAGTATATGAGTGAGTTGCACTGAAAATCTTAGAATTTACTGAAAAACCCGCATTACACGAAATGCACAGTGTAGTACATAGTATATGAGTGAGTTGCACTGAAAAACTTAGAATATAAGAAACGCACAGTGTAGTACACAGTATATGAGTGAGTTGCACTGAAAAACTTAGAATTTAAGAAACGCACAGTGTAGTACATAGTATATGAGTGAGTTGCACTGAAAAACTTAGAATTTAAGAAACGCACAGTGTAGTACATAGTATATGAGTGAGTTGCACTGAAAAACTTAGAATATAAGAAACGCACAGTGTAGTACATAGTATATGAGTGAGTTGCACTGAAAAACTTAGAATATAAGAAACGCACAGTGTAGTACATAGTATATGAGTGAGTTGCACTGAAAAACTTAGAATATAAGAAACGCACAGTGTAGTACATAGTATATGAGTGAGTTGCACTGAAACACTTAGAATATAAGAAACGCACAGTGTAGTACATAGTATATGAGTGAGTTGCACTGAAAAACTTAGAATATAAGAAACGCACAGTGTAGTACATAGTATATGAGTGAGTTGCACTGAAAAACTTAGAATTTAAGAAACGCACAGTGTAGTACATAGTATATGAGTGAGTTGCACTGAAAAACTTAAAATATAAGAAACGCACAGTGTAGTACATAGTATATGAGTGAGTTGCACTGAAAAAGTTAGAATATAAGAAACGCACAGTGTAGTACATAGTATATGAGTGAGTTGCACTGAAAAACTTAGAATATAAGAAACGCACAGTGTAGTACAAAATATATGAGTGAGTTGCACTGAAAAACTTAGAATTTACTGAAAAACCCGCATTACACGAAATGCACAGTGTAGTACATAGTATATGAGTGAGTTGCACGGAAAAACTTAGAATATAAGAAACGCACAGTGTAGTACATAGTATATGAGTGAGTTGCACTGAAAAACTTAGAATATAAGAAACGCACAGTGTAGTACATAGTATATGAGTGAGTTGCACTGAAAAACTTAGAATTTAAGAAACGCACAGTGTAGTACATAGTATATGAGTGAGTTGCACTGAAAAACTTAGAATTTAAGAAACGCACAGTGTAGTGCATAGTATATGAGTGAGTTGCACTGAAAAACTTAGAATATAAGAAACGCACAGTGTAGTACATAGTATATGAGTGAGTTGCACTGAAAAACTTAGAATATAAGAAACGCACAGTGTAGTACATAGTATATGAGTGAGTTGCACTGAAAAACTTAGAATATAAGAAACGCACAGTGTAGTACATAGTATATGAGTGAGTTGCACTGAAAAACATAGAATATAAGAAACGCACAGTGTAGTACATAGTATATGAGTGAGTTGCA
This sequence comes from Mus caroli, assembly GCF_978045245.1. NCBI lineage: Eukaryota > Metazoa > Chordata > Mammalia > Rodentia > Muridae > Mus > Mus caroli. Next base: position 323,693 of record NW_028227338.1, read on the forward strand.
CTGAAAAACTTAGAATATAAGAAACGCACAGTGTAGTACATAGTATATGAGTGAGTTGCACTGAAAAACTTAGAATATAAGAAATGCACAGTGTAGTACATAGTATATGAGTGAGTTGCACTGAAAAACTTAGAATATAAGAAACGCACATTGTAGTACATAGTATATGAGTGAGTTGCACTGAAAAACTTAGAATTTAAGAATCGCACAGTGTAGTACATAGTATATGAGTGAGTTGCACTGCAAAACTTAGAATATAAGAAACGCACAGTGTAGTACATAGTATATGAGTGAGTTGCACTGAAAAAGTTAGAATATAAGAAACGCACAGTGTAGTACATAGTATATGAGTGAGTTGCACTGAAAAACTTAGAATTTACTGAAAAACCCGCATTACACGAAATGCACAGTGTAGTACATAGTATATGAGTGAGTTGCACTGAAAAACTTAGAATATAAGAAACGCACAGTGTAGTACATAGTATATGAGTGAGTTGCACTGAAAAACTTAGAATATAAGAAACGCACAGTGTAGTACATAGTATATGAGTGAGTTGCACTGAAAAACTTAGAATATAAGAAACGCACAGTGTAGTACAAAATATATGAGTGAGTTGCACTGAAAAACTTAGAATTTACTGAAAAACCCGCATTACACGAAATGCACAGTGTAGTACATAGTATATGAGTGAGTTGCACGGAAAAACTTTTAATATAAGAAACGCACAGTGTAGTACATAGTATATGAGTGAGTTGCACTGAAAAACTTAGAATATAAGAAACGCACAGTGTAGTACATAGTATATGAGTGAGTTGCACTGAAAAACTTAGAATTTAAGAAACGCACAGTGTAGTACATAGTATATGAGTGAGTTGCACTGAAAAACTTAGAATTTAAGAAACGCACAGTGTAGTACATAGTATATGAGTGAGTTGCACTGAAAAACTTAGAATATAAGAAACGCACAGTGTAGTACATAGTATATGAGTGAGTTGCACTGAAAAACTTAGAATATAAGAAACGCACAGTGTAGTACATAGTATATGAGTGAGTTGCACTGAAAAACTTAGAATATAAGAAACGCACAGTGTAGTACATAGTATATGAGTGAGTTACACTGAAAAACATAGAATATAAGAAACGCACAGTGTAGTACATAGTATATGAGTGAGTTGCACTGAAAAACTTAGAATATAAGAAACGCACAGTGTAGTACATAGTATATGAGTGAGTTGCACTGAAAAACTTAGAATATAAGAAATGCACAGTGTAGTACATAGTATATGAGTGAGTTGCACTGAAAAACTTAGAATATAAGAAACGCACATTGTAGTACATAGTATATGAGTGAGTTGCACTGAAAAACTTAGAATTTAAGAATCGCACAGTGTAGTACATAGTATATGAGTGAGTTGCACTGCAAAACTTAGAATATAAGAAACGCACAGTGTAGTACATAGTATATGAGTGAGTTGCACTGAAAAAGTTAGAATATAAGAAACGCACAGTGTAGTACATAGTATATGAGTGAGTTGCACTGAAAAACTTAGAATATAAGAAACGCACAGTGTAGTACATAGTATATGAGTGAGTTGCACTGAAAAACTTAGAATATAAGAAACGCACAGTATAGTACATAGTATATGAATGAGTTGCACTGAAAAACTTAGAATTTACTGAAAAACCCGCATTACACGAAATGCAGAGTGTTACATAGTATATGAGTGAGTTGCACTGAAAAACTTAGAATATAAGAAACGCAAAGTGTAGTACATAATACATGAGTGAGTTGCACTGAAAAACTTAGAATATAAGAAACGAACAGTGTAGTACATAGTATATGAGTGAGTTGCACTGAAAAACTTAGAATATAAGAAACGCACAGTGTAATACATAGTATATGAGTGAGTTGCACTGAAAAACTTAGAATTTACTGAAAAACGCGCATTACACGAAATGCACAGTGTAGTACATAGTATATGAGTGAGTTGCACTGAAAAACTTAGAATATAAGAAATGCACAGTGTAGTACATAGTATATGAGTGAGTTGCACTGAAAAACTTAGAATATAAGAAACGCACAGTGTAGTACATAGTATATGAGTGAGTTGCACTGAAAAACTTAGAATATAAGAAACGCACAGTGTAATACATAGTATATGAGTGAGTTGCACTGAAAAACTTAGAATTTACTGAAAAACCCGCATTACACGAAATGCACAGTGTAGTACATAGTATATGAGTGAGTTGCACTGAAAAACTTAGAATATAAGAAACGCACAGTGTAGTACATAGTATATGAGTGAGTTGCACTGAAAAAATTAGAAAATAAGAAACGCACTGTGTAGTACATAGTATATGAGTGAGTTGCACTGAAAAACTTAGAATATAAGAAATGCACAGTGTAGTACATAGTATATGAGTGAGTTGCACTGAAAAACTTAGTATATAAGAAACGCATATTGTAGTACATAGTATATGAGTGAGTTGCACTGAAAAACTTAGAATTTAAGAAACGCACAGTGTAGTACATAGTATATGAGTGAGTTGCACTGCAAAACTTAGAATATAAGAAACGCACAGTGTAGTACATAGTATATGAGTGAGTTGCCCTGAAAAACTTAGAATGTAAGAAACGCACAGTGTAGTACATAGTATATGAGTGAGTTGCACTGAAAAATTTTGAATATAAGAAACGCACAGTGTAGTACATAGTATATGAGTGAGTTGCACTGAAAAACTTAGAATTTAAGAAACGCACAGTGTAGTACATAGTATATGAGTGAGTTGCACTGAAAAACTAAGAATATAAGAAACGCACAGTGTAGTACATAGTATATGAGTGAGTTGCACTGAAAAACTTAGAATATAAGAAACGCACAGTGTAGTACATAGTATATGAGTGAGTTGCACTGAAAAACTTAGAATATAAGAAATGCACAGTGTAGTACATAGTATATGTGTGAGTTGCACTGAAAAACTTAGAATATAAGAAACGCACAGTGTAGTACAAGAAACGCACAGTGTAGTACATAGTATATGAGTGAGTTGCACTGAAAAACTTAGAATATAAGAAACGCACAGTGTAGTACATAGTATATGAGTGAGTTGCACTGAAAAACTTAGAATATAAGAAACGCACAGTGTAGTACATAGTATATGAGTGAGTTGCACTGAAAAACTTAGAATTTAAGAAACGCACAGTGTAGTACATAGTATATGAGTGAGTTGCACTGAAAAACTAAGAATATAAGAAACGCACAGTGTAGTACATAGTATATGAGTGAGTTGCACTGAAAAACTTAGAATATAAGAAACGCACAGTGTAGTACATAGTATATGAGTGAGTTGCACTGAAAAACTTAGAATATAAGAAACGCACAGTGTAGTACATAGTATATGAGTGAGTTGCACTGAAAAACTTAGAATATAAGAAACGCACAGTGTAGTACAAGAAACGCACAGTGTAGTACATAGTATATGAGTGAGTTGCACTGCAAAACTTAGAATATAAGAAACGCACAGTGTAGTACATAGTATATGAGTGAGTTGCACTGCAAAACTTAGAATATAAGAAACGCACAGTGTAGTACATAGTATATGAGTGAGTTGCACTGAAAAACTTAGAATATAAGAAACGCACCGTGTAGTACATAGTATATGAGTGAGTTGCACTGAAAAACTTAGAATATAAGAAACGCACAGTGTAGTACATAGTATATGAGTGAGTTGCACTGAAAAACTTAGAATATAAGAAACGCACAGTGTAGTACATAGTATATGAGTGAGTTGCACTGAAAAACTTAGAAAATAAGAAACGCACAGTGTAGTACATAGTATATGAGTGAATTGCACTGAAAAACTAAGAATATAAGAAACATACAGTGTAGTACATAGTATATGAGTGAGTTGCACTGAAAAACTTAGAATATAAGAAACGCACAGTGTAGTACATAGTATATGAGTGAGTTGCACTGAAAAACTTAGAATATAAGAAACGCACAGTGTAGTACATAGTATATGAGTGAGTTGCACTGAAAAACTTAAAATATAAGAAACGCACAGTGTAGTACATAGTATATGAGTGAGTTGCACTGAAAAAGTTAGAATATAAGAAACGCACAGTGTAGTACATAGTATATGAGTGAGTTGCACTGAAAAACTTAGAATATAAGAAACGCACAGTGTAGTACAAAATATATGAGTGAGTTGCACTGAAAAACTTAGAATTTACTGAAAAACCCGCATTACACGAAATGCACAGTGTAGTACATAGTATATGAGTGAGTTGCACGGAAAAACTTAGAATATAAGAAACGCACAGTGTAGTACATAGTATATGAGTGAGTTGCACTGAAAAACTTAGAATATAAGAAACGCACAGTGTAGTACATAGTATATGAGTGAGTTGCACTAAAAAACTTAGAATTTAAGAAACGCACAGTGTAGTACATAGTATATGAGTGAGTTGCACTGAAAAACTTAGAATTTAAGAAACGCACAGTGTAGTACATAGTATATGAGTGAGTTGCACTGAAAAACTTAGAATATAAGAAACGCACAGTGTAGTACATAGTATATGAGTGAGTTGCACTGAAAAACTTAGAATATAAGAAACGCACAGTGTAGTACATAGTATATGAGTGAGTTGCACTGAAAAACTTAGAATATAAGAAACGCACAGTGTAGTACATAGTATATGAGTGAGTTACACTGAAAAACATAGAATATAAGAAACGCACAGTGTAGTACATAGTATATGAGTGAGTTGCACTGAAAAACTTAGAATATAAGAAACGCACAGTGTAGTACATAGTATATGAGTGAGTTGCACTGAAAAACTTAGAATTTAAGAAACGCACAGTGTAGTACATAGTATATGAGTGAGTTGCACTGAAAAACTAAGAATATAAGAAACGCACAGTGTAGTACATAGTATATGAGTGAGTTGCACTGAAAAACTTAGAATATAAGAAACGCACAGTGTAGTACAAGAAACGCACAGTGTAGTACATAGTATATGAGTGAGTTGCACTGAAAAACTTAGAATATAAGAAACGCACAGTGTAGTACATAGTATATGAGTGAGTTGCACTGAAAAACTTAGAATATAAGAAACGCACAGTGTAGTACATAGTATATGAGTGAGTTGCACTGAAAAACTTAGAATTTAAGAAACGCACAGTGTAGTACATAGTATATGAGTGAGTTGCACTGAAAAACTAAGAATATAAGAAACGCACAGTGTAGTACATAGTATATGAGTGAGTTGCACTGAAAAACTTAGAATATAAGAAACGCACAGTGTAGTACATAGTATATGAGTGAGTTGCACTGAAAAACTTAGAATATAAGAAACGCACAGTGTAGTACATAGTATATGAGTGAGTTGCACTGTAAAAACTTAGAATATAAGAAACGCACAGTGTAGTACAAGAAACGCACAGTGTAGTACATAGTATATGAGTGAGTTGCACTGCAAAACTTAGAATATAAGAAACGCACAGTGTAGTACATAGTATATGAGTGAGTTGCACTGAAAAACTTAGAATATAAGAAACGCACAGTGTAGTACATAGTATATGAGTGAGTTGCACTGAAAATCTTAGAATTTACTGAAAAACCCGCATTACACGAAATGCACAGTGTAGTACATAGTATATGAGTGAGTTGCACTGAAAAACTTAGAATATAAGAAACGCACAGTGTAGTACACAGTATATGAGTGAGTTGCACTGAAAAACTTAGAATTTAAGAAACGCACAGTGTAGTACATAGTATATGAGTGAGTTGCACTGAAAAACTTAGAATTTAAGAAACGCACAGTGTAGTACATAGTATATGAGTGAGTTGCACTGAAAAACTTAGAATATAAGAAACGCACAGTGTAGTACATAGTATATGAGTGAGTTGCACTGAAAAACTTAGAATATAAGAAACGCACAGTGTAGTACATAGTATATGAGTGAGTTGCACTGAAAAACTTAGAATATAAGAAACGCACAGTGTAGTACATAGTATATGAGTGAGTTGCACTGAAACACTTAGAATATAAGAAACGCACAGTGTAGTACATAGTATATGAGTGAGTTGCACTGAAAAACTTAGAATATAAGAAACGCACAGTGTAGTACATAGTATATGAGTGAGTTGCACTGAAAAACTTAGAATTTAAGAAACGCACAGTGTAGTACATAGTATATGAGTGAGTTGCACTGAAAAACTTAAAATATAAGAAACGCACAGTGTAGTACATAGTATATGAGTGAGTTGCACTGAAAAAGTTAGAATATAAGAAACGCACAGTGTAGTACATAGTATATGAGTGAGTTGCACTGAAAAACTTAGAATATAAGAAACGCACAGTGTAGTACAAAATATATGAGTGAGTTGCACTGAAAAACTTAGAATTTACTGAAAAACCCGCATTACACGAAATGCACAGTGTAGTACATAGTATATGAGTGAGTTGCACGGAAAAACTTAGAATATAAGAAACGCACAGTGTAGTACATAGTATATGAGTGAGTTGCACTGAAAAACTTAGAATATAAGAAACGCACAGTGTAGTACATAGTATATGAGTGAGTTGCACTGAAAAACTTAGAATTTAAGAAACGCACAGTGTAGTACATAGTATATGAGTGAGTTGCACTGAAAAACTTAGAATTTAAGAAACGCACAGTGTAGTACATAGTATATGAGTGAGTTGCACTGAAAAACTTAGAATATAAGAAACGCACAGTGTAGTACATAGTATATGAGTGAGTTGCACTGAAAAACTTAGAATATAAGAAACGCACAGTGTAGTACATAGTATATGAGTGAGTTGCACTGAAAAACTTAGAATATAAGAAACGCACAGTGTAGTACATAGTATATGAGTGAGTTGCACTGAAAAACATAGAATATAAGAAACGCACAGTGTAGTACATAGTATATGAGTGAGTTGCACTGAAAAACTTAGAATATAAGAAACGCACAGTGTAGTACATAGTATATGAGTGAGTTGCACTGAAAAACTTAGAATATAAGAAATGCACAGTGTAGTACATAGTATATGAGTGAGTTGCACTGAAAAACTTAGAATATAAGAAACGCACATTGTAGTACATAGTATATGAGTGAGTTGCACTGAAAAACTTAGAATTTAAGAATCGCACAGTGTAGTACATAGTATATGAGTGAGTTGCACTGCAAAACTTAGAATATAAGAAACGCACAGTGTAGTACATAGTATATGAGTGAGTTGCACTGAAAAAGTTAGAATATAAGAAACGCACAGTGTAGCACATAGTATATGAGTGAGTTGCACTGAAAAACTTAGAATTTACTGAAAAACCCGCATTACACGAAATGCACAGTGTAGTACATAGTATATGAGTGAGTTGCACTGAAAAACTTAGAATATAAGAAACGCACAGTGTAGTACATAGTATATGAGTGAGTTGCACTGAAAAACTTAGAATATAAGAAACGCACAGTGTAGTACATAGTATATGAGTGAGTTGCACTGAAAAACTTAGAATATAAGAAACGCACAGTGTAGTACAAAATATATGAGTGAGTTGCACTGAAAAACTTAGAATTTACTGAAAAACCCGCATTACACGAAATGCACAGTGTAGTACATAGTATATGAGTGAGTTGCACGGAAAAACTTTTAATATAAGAAACGCACAGTGTAGTACATAGTATATGAGTGAGTTGCACTGAAAAACTTAGAATATAAGAAACGCACAGTGTAGTACATAGTATATGAGTGAGTTGCACTGAAAAACTTAGAATTTAAGAAACGCACAGTGTAGTACATAGTATATGAGTGAGTTGCACTGAAAAACTTAGAATTTAAGAAACGCACAGTGTAGTACATAGTATATGAGTGAGTTGCACTGAAAAACTTAGAATATAAGAAACGCACAGTGTAGTACATAGTATATGAGTGAGTTGCACTGAAAAACTTAGAATATAAGAAACGCACAGTGTAGTACATAGTATATGAGTGAGTTGCACTGAAAAACTTAGAATATAAGAAACGCACAGTGTAGTACATAGTATATGAGTGAGTTACACTGAAAAACATAGAATATAAGAAACGCACAGTGTAGTACATAGTATATGAGTGAGTTGCACTGAAAAACTTAGAATATAAGAAACGCACAGTGTAGTACATAGTATATGAGTGAGTTGCACTGAAAAACTTAGAATATAAGAAATGCACAGTGTAGTACATAGTATATGAGTGAGTTGCACTGAAAAACTTAGAATATAAGAAACGCACATTGTAGTACATAGTATATGAGTGAGTTGCACTGAAAAACTTAGAATTTAAGAATCGCACAGTGTAGTACATAGTATATGAGTGAGTTGCACTGCAAAACTTAGAATATAAGAAACGCACAGTGTAGTACATAGTATATGAGTGAGTTGCACTGAAAAAGTTAGAATATAAGAAACGCACAGTGTAGTACATAGTATATGAGTGAGTTGCACTGAAAAACTTAGAATATAAGAAACGCACAGTGTAGTACATAGTATATGAGTGAGTTGCACTGAAAAACTTAGAATATAAGAAACGCACAGTATAGTACATAGTATATGAATGAGTTGCACTGAAAAACTTAGAATTTACTGAAAAACCCGCATTACACGAAATGCAGAGTGTTACATAGTATATGAGTGAGTTGCACTGAAAAACTTAGAATATAAGAAACGCAAAGTGTAGTACATAATACATGAGTGAGTTGCACTGAAAAACTTAGAATATAAGAAACGAACAGTGTAGTACATAGTATATGAGTGAGTTGCACTGAAAAACTTAGAATATAAGAAACGCACAGTGTAATACATAGTATATGAGTGAGTTGCACTGAAAAACTTAGAATTTACTGAAAAACGCGCATTACACGAAATGCACAGTGTAGTACATAGTATATGAGTGAGTTGCACTGAAAAACTTAGAATATAAGAAATGCACAGTGTAGTACATAGTATATGAGTGAGTTGCACTGAAAAACTTAGAATATAAGAAACGCACAGTGTAGTACATAGTATATGAGTGAGTTGCACTGAAAAACTTAGAATATAAGAAACGCACAGTGTAATACATAGTATATGAGTGAGTTGCACTGAAAAACTTAGAATTTACTGAAAAACCCGCATTACACGAAATGCACAGTGTAGTACATAGTATATGAGTGAGTTGCACTGAAAAACTTAGAATATAAGAAACGCACAGTGTAGTACATAGTATATGAGTGAGTTGCACTGAAAAAATTAGAAAATAAGAAACGCACTGTGTAGTACATAGTATATGAGTGAGTTGCACTGAAAAACTTAGAATATAAGAAATGCACAGTGTAGTACATAGTATATGAGTGAGTTGCACTGAAAAACTTAGTATATAAGAAACGCATATTGTAGTACATAGTATATGAGTGAGTTGCACTGAAAAACTTAGAATTTAAGAAACGCACAGTGTAGTACATAGTATATGAGTGAGTTGCACTGCAAAACTTAGAATATAAGAAACGCACAGTGTAGTACATAGTATATGAGTGAGTTGCCCTGAAAAACTTAGAATGTAAGAAACGCACAGTGTAGTACATAGTATATGAGTGAGTTGCACTGAAAAATTTTGAATATAAGAAACGCACAGTGTAGTACATAGTATATGAGTGAGTTGCACTGAAAAACTTAGAATTTAAGAAACGCACAGTGTAGTACATAGTATATGAGTGAGTTGCACTGAAAAACTAAGAATATAAGAAACGCACAGTGTAGTACATAGTATATGAGTGAGTTGCACTGAAAAACTTAGAATATAAGAATCGCACAGTGTAGTACATAGTATATGAGTGAGTTGCACTGAAAAACTTAGAATATAAGAAATGCACAGTGTAGTACATAGTATATGTGTGAGTTGCACTGAAAAACTTAGAATATAAGAAACGCACAGTGTAGTACAAGAAACGCACAGTGTAGTACATAGTATATGAGTGAGTTGCACTGAAAAACTTAGAATATAAGAAACGCACAGTGTAGTACATAGTATATGAGTGAGTTGCACTGAAAAACTTAGAATATAAGAAACGCACAGTGTAGTACATAGTATATGAGTGAGTTGCACTGAAAAACTTAGAATTTAAGAAACGCACAGTGTAGTACATAGTATATGAGTGAGTTGCACTGAAAAACTAAGAATATAAGAAACGCACAGTGTAGTACATAGTATATGAGTGAGTTGCACTGAAAAACTTAGAATATAAGAAACGCACAGTGTAGTACATAGTATATGAGTGAGTTGCACTGAAAAACTTAGAATATAAGAAACGCACAGTGTAGTACATAGTATATGAGTGAGTTGCACTGAAAAACTTAGAATATAAGAAACGCACAGTGTAGTACAAGAAACGCACAGTGTAGTACATAGTATATGAGTGAGTTGCACTGCAAAACTTAGAATATAAGAAACGCACAGTGTAGTACATAGTATATGAGTGAGTTGCACTGCAAAACTTAGAATATAAGAAACGCACAGTGTAGTACATAGTATATGAGTGAGTTGCACTGAAAAACTTAGAATATAAGAAACGCACAGTGTAGTACACAGTATATGAGTAAGTTGCACTGAAAAACTTAGAATTTAAGAAACGCACAGTGTAGTACATAGTATATGAGTGAGTTGCACTGAAAAACTTAGAATTTAAGAAACGCACAGTGTAGTACATAGTATATGAGTGAGTTGCACTGAAAAACTTAGAATATAAGAAACGCACAGTGTAGTACATAGTATATGAGTGAGTTGCACTGAAAAACTTAGAATATAAGAAACGCACAGTGTAGTACATAGTATATGAGTGAGTTGCACTGAAAAACTTAGAATATAAGAAACGCACAGTGTAGTACATAGTATATGAGTGAGTTGCACTGAAACACTTAGAATATAAGAAACGCACAGTGTAGTACATAGTATATGAGTGAGTTGCACTGAAAAACTTAGAATATAAGAAACGCACAGTGTAGTACATAGTATATGAGTGAGTTGCACTGAAAAACTTAAAATTTAAGAAACGCACAGTGTAGTACATAGTATATGAGTGAGTTGCACTGAAAAACTTAGAATATAAGCAACGCACAGTGTAGTACATAGTATATGAGTGAGTTGCACTGAAAAACTTAGAATATAAGAAACGCACAGTGTAGTACATAGTATATGAGTGAGTTGCACTGAAAAACTTAGAATATAAGAAACGCACCGTGTAGTACATAGTATATGAGTGAGTTGCACTGAAAAACTTAGAATATAAGAAACGCACAGTGTAGTACATAGTATATGAGTGAGTTGCACTGAAAAACTTAGAATATAAGAAACGCACAGTGTAGTACATAGTATATGAGTGAGTTGCACTGAAAAACTTAGAAAATAAGAAACGCACAGTGTAGTACATAGTATATGAGTGAATTGCACTGAAAAACTAAGAATATAAGAAACGCACAGTGTAGTACATAGTATATGAGTGAGTTGCACTGAAAAACTTAGAATATAAGAAACGCACAGTGTAGTACATAGTATATGAGTGAGTTGCACTGAAAAACTTAGAATATAAGAAACGCACAGTGTAGTACATAGTATATGAGTGAGTTGCACTGAAAAACTTAAAATATAAGAAACGCACAGTGTAGTACATAGTATATGAGTGAGTTGCACTGAAAAAGTTAGAATATAAGAAACGCACAGTGTAGTACATAGTATATGAGTGAGTTGCACTGAAAAACTTAGAATATAAGAAACGCACAGTGTAGTACAAAATATATGAGTGAGTTGCACTGAAAAACTTAGAATTTACTGAAAAACCCGCATTACACGAAATGCACAGTGTAGTACATAGTATATGAGTGAGTTGCACGGAAAAACTTAGAATATAAGAAACGCACAGTGTAGTACATAGTATATGAGTGAGTTGCACTGAAAAACTTAGAATATAAGAAACGCACAGTGTAGTACATAGTATATGAGTGAGTTGCACTGAAAAACTTAGAATTTAAGAAACGCATAGTGTAGTACATAGTATATGAGTGAGTTGCACTGAAAAACTTAGAATTTAAGAAACGCACAGTGTAGTACATAGTATATGAGTGAGTTGCACTGAAAAACTTAGAATATAAGAAACGCACAGTGTAGTACATAGTATATGAGTGAGTTGCACTGAAAAACTTAGAATATAAGAAACGCACAGTGTAGTACATAGTATATGAGTGAGTTGCACTGAAAAACTTAGAATATAAGAAACGCACAGTGTAGTACATAGTATATGAGTGAGTTACACTGAAAAACATAGAATATAAGAAACGCACAGTGTAGTACATAGTATATGAGTGAGTTGCACTGAAAAACTTAGAATATAAGAAACGCACAGTGTAGTACATAGTATATGAGTGAGTTGCACTGAAAAACTTAGAATATAAGAAATGCACATGGTAGTACATAGTATATGAGTGAGTTGCACTGAAAAACTTAGAATATAAGAAACGCACATTGTAGTACATAGTATATGAGTGAGTTGCACTGAAAAACTTAGAATTTAAGAATCGCACAGTGTAGTACATAGTATATGAGTGAGTTGCACTGCAAAACTTAGAATATAAGAAACGCACAGTGTAGTACATAGTATATGAGTGAGTTGCACTGAAAAACTTAGAATATAAGAAACGCACAGTGTAGTACATAGTATATGAGTGAGTTGCACTGAAAAACTTAGAATTTACTGAAAAACCCGCATTACACGAAATGCACAGTGTACTACATAGTATATGAGTGAGTTGCACTGAAAAACTTAGAATATAAGAAACGCACAGTGTAGTACATAGTATATGAGTGAGTTGCACTGAAAAACTTAGAATATAAGAAACGCACAGTGTAGTACATAGTATATGAGTGAGTTGCACTGAAAAACTTAGAATATAAGAAACGCACAGTATAGTACATAGTATATGAATGAGTTGCACTGAAAAACTTAGAATTTACTGAAAAACCCGCATTACACGAAATGCAGAGTGTTACATAGTATATGAGTGAGTTGCACTGAAAAACTTAGAATATAAGAAACGCAAAGTGTAGTACATAATACATGAGTGAGTTGCACTGAAAAACTTAGAATATAAGAAACGAACAGTGTAGTACATAGTATATGAGTGAGTTGCACTGAAAAACTTAGAATATAAGAAACGCACAGTGTAATACATAGTATATGAGTGAGTTGCACTGAAAAACTTAGAATTTACTGAAAAACGCGCATTACACGAAATGCACAGTGTAGTACATAGTATATGAGTGAGTTGCACTGAAAAACTTAGAATATAAGAAATGCACAGTGTAGTACATAGTATATGAGTGAGTTGCACTGAAAAACTTAGAATATAAGAAACGCACAGTGTAGTACATAGTATATGAGTGAGTTGCACTGAAAAACTTAGAATATAAGAAACGCACCGTGTAGTACATAGTATATGAGTGAGTTGCACTGAAAAACTTAGAATATAAGAAACGCACAGTGTAGTACATAGTATATGAGTGAGTTGCACTGAAAAACTTAGAATATAAGAAACGCACAGTGTAGTACATAGTATATGAGTGAGTTGCACTGAAAAACTTAGAAAATAAGAAACGCACAGTGTAGTACATAGTATATGAGTGAATTGCACTGAAAAACTAAGAATATAAGAAACGCACAGTGTAGTACATAGTATATGAGTGAGTTGCACTGAAAAACTTAGAATATAAGAAACGCACAGTGTAGTACATAGTATATGAGTGAGTTGCACTGAAAAACTTAGAATATAAGAAACGCACAGTGTAGTACATAGTATATGAGTGAGTTGCACTGAAAAACTTAAAATATAAGAAACGCACAGTGTAGTACATAGTATATGAGTGAGTTGCACTGAAAAAGTTAGAATATAAGAAACGCACAGTGTAGTACATAGTATATGAGTGAGTTGCACTGAAAAACTTAGAATATAAGAAACGCACAGTGTAGTACAAAATATATGAGTGAGTTGCACTGAAAAACTTAGAATTTACTGAAAAACCCGCATTACACGAAATGCACAGTGTAGTACATAGTATATGAGTGAGTTGCACGGAAAAACTTAGAATATAAGAAACGCACAGTGTAGTACATAGTATATGAGTGAGTTGCACTGAAAAACTTAGAATATAAGAAACGCACAGTGTAGTACATAGTATATGAGTGAGTTGCACTGAAAAACTTAGAATTTAAGAAACGCATAGTGTAGTACATAGTATATGAGTGAGTTGCACTGAAAAACTTAGAATTTAAGAAACGCACAGTGTAGTACATAGTATATGAGTGAGTTGCACTGAAAAACTTAGAATATAAGAAACGCACAGTGTAGTACATAGTATATGAGTGAGTTGCACTGAAAAACTTAGAATATAAGAAACGCACAGTGTAGTACATAGTATATGAGTGAGTTGCACTGAAAAACTTAGAATATAAGAAACGCACAGTGTAGTACATAGTATATGAGTGAGTTACACTGAAAAACATAGAATATAAGAAACGCACAGTGTAGTACATAGTATATGAGTGAGTTGCACTGAAAAACTTAGAATATAAGAAACGCACAGTGTAGTACATAGTATATGAGTGAGTTGCACTGAAAAACTTAGAATATAAGAAATGCACAGTGTAGTACATAGTATATGAGTGAGTTGCACTGAAAAACTTAGAATATAAGAAACGCACATTGTAGTACATAGTATATGAGTGAGTTGCACTGAAAAACTTAGAATTTAAGAATCGCACAGTGTAGTACATAGTATATGAGTGAGTTGCACTGCAAAACTTAGAATATAAGAAACGCACAGTGTAGTACATAGTATATGAGTGAGTTGCACTGAAAAACTTAGAATATAAGAAACGCACAGTGTAGTACATAGTATATGAGTGAGTTGCACTGAAAAACTTAGAATTTACTGAAAAACCCGCATTACACGAAATGCACAGTGTAGTACATAGTATATGAGTGAGTTGCACTGAAAAACTTAGAATATAAGAAACGCACAGTGTAGTACATAGTATATGAGTGAGTTGCACTGAAAAACTTAGAATATAAGAAACGCACAGTGTAGTACATAGTATATGAGTGAGTTGCACTGAAAAACTTAGAATATAAGAAACGCACAGTATAGTACATAGTATATGAATGAGTTGCACTGAAAAACTTAGAATTTACTGAAAAACCCGCATTACACGAAATGCAGAGTGTTACATAGTATATGAGTGAGTTGCACTGAAAAACTTAGAATATAAGAAACGCAAAGTGTAGTACATAATACATGAGTGAGTTGCACTGAAAAACTTAGAATATAAGAAACGAACAGTGTAGTACATAGTATATGAGTGAGTTGCACTGAAAAACTTAGAATATAAGAAACGCACAGTGTAATACATAGTATATGAGTGAGTTGCACTGAAAAACTTAGAATTTACTGAAAAACGCGCATTACACGAAATGCACAGTGTAGTACATAGTATATGAGTGAGTTGCACTGAAAAACTTAGAATATAAGAAATGCACAGTGTAGTACATAGTATATGAGTGAGTTGCACTGAAAAACTTAGAATATAAGAAACGCACAGTGTAGTACATAGTATATGAGTGAGTTGCACTGAAAAACTTAGAATATAAGAAACGCACAGTGTAGTACGTAGTATATGAGTGAGTTGCACTGAAAAACTTAGAATATAAAACGCATAGTGTAATACATAGTATATGAGTGAGTTGCACTGAAAAACTTAGAATATAAGAAATGCACAGTGTAGTACATAGTATATGAGTGAGTTGCACTGAAAAACTTAGAATATAAGAAACGCACAGTGTAGTACATAGTATATGAGTGAGTTGCACTGAAAAACTTAGAATATAAGAAACGCACAGTGTAATACATAGTATATGAGTGAGTTGCATTGAAAAACTTAGAATTTACTGAAAAACCCGCATTACACGAAATGCACAGTGTAGTACATAGTATATGAGTGAGTTGCACTGAAAAACTTAGAATATAAGAAACGCACAGTGTAGTACATAGTATATGAGTGAGTTGCACTGAAAAAATTAGAAAATAAGAAACGCACTGTGTAGTACATAGTATATGAGTGAGTTGCACTGAAAAACTTAGAATATAAGAAATGCACAGTGTAGTACATAGTATATGAGTGAGTTGCACTGAAAAACTTAGTATATAAGAAACGCATATTGTAGTACATAGTATATGAGTGAGTTGCACTGAAAAACTTAGAATTTAAGAAACGCACAGTGTAGTACATAGTATATGAGTGAGTTGCACTGCAAAACTTAGAATATAAGAAACGCACAGTGTAGTACATAGTATATGAGTGAGTTGCACTGAAAAACTTAGAATATAAGAAACGCACAGTGTAGTACATAGTATATGAGTGAGTTGCACTGAAACACTTAGAATATAAGAAACGCACAGTGTAGTACATAGTATATGAGTGAGTTGCACTGAAAAACTTAGAATATAAGAAACGCACAGTGTAGTACATAGTATATGAGTGAGTTGCACTGAAAAACTTAGAATTTAAGAAACGCACAGTGTAGTACATAGTATATGAGTGAGTTGCACTGAAAAACTTAGAATATAAGCAACGCACAGTGTAGTACATAGTATATGAGTGAGTTGCACTGAAAAACTTAGAATATAAGAAACGCACAGTGTAGTACATAGTATATGAGTGAGTTGCACTGAAAAACTTAGAATATAAGAAACGCACCGTGTAGTACATAGTATATGAGTGAGTTGCACTGAAAAACTTAGAATATAAGAAACGCACAGTGTAGTACATACTATATGAGTGAGTTGCACTGAAAAACTTAGAATATAAGAAACGCACAGTGTAGTACATAGTATATGAGTGAGTTGCACTGAAAAACTTAGAAAATAAGAAACGCACAGTGTAGTACATAGTATATGAGTGAATTGCACTGAAAAACTAAGAATATAAGAAACATACAGTGTAGTACATAGTATATGAGTGAGTTGCACTGAAAAACTTAGAATATAAGAAACGCACAGTGTAGTACATAATATATGAGTGAGTTGCACTGAAAAACTTAGAATATAAGAAACGCACAGTGTAGTACATAGTATATGAGTGAGTTGCACTGAAAAACTTAAAATATAAGAAACGCACAGTGTAGTACATAGTATATGAGTGAGTTGCACTGAAAAAGTTAGAATATAAGAAACGCACAGTGTAGTACATAGTATATGAGTGAGTTGCACTGAAAAACTTAGAATATAAGAAACGCACAGTGTAGTACAAAATATATGAGTGAGTTGCACTGAAAAACTTAGAATTTACTGAAAAACCCGCATTACACGAAATGCACAGTGTAGTACATAGTATATGAGTGAGTTGCACTGAAAAACTTAGAATATAAGAAACGCACAGTGTAGTACATAGTATATGAGTGAGTTGCACTGAAAAACTTAGAATATAAGAAACGCACAGTGTAGTACATAGTATATGAGTGAGTTGCACTGAAAAACTTAGAATATAAGAAACGCACAGTATAGTACATAGTATATGAATGAGTTGCACTGAAAAACTTAGAATTTACTGAAAAACCCGCATTACACGAAATGCAGGGTGTTACATAGTATATGAGTGAGTTGCACTGAAAAACTTAGAATATAAGAAACGCAAAGTGTAGTACATAATACATGAGTGAGTTGCACTGAAAAACTTAGAATATAAGAAACGAACAGTGTAGTACATAGTATATGAGTGAGTTGCACTGAAAAACTTAGAATATAAGAAACGCACAGTGTAGTACATAGTATATGAGTGAGTTGCACTGAAACACTTAGAATATAAGAAACGCACAGTGTAGTACATAGTATATGAGTGAGTTGCACTGAAAAACTTAGAATATAAGAAACGCACAGTGTAGTACATAGTATATGAGTGAGTTGCACTGAAAAACTTAGAATTTAAGAAACGCACAGTGTAGTACATAGTATATGAGTGAGTTGCACTGAAAAACTTAGAATATAAGCAACGCACAGTGTAGTACATAGTATATGAGTGAGTTGCACTGAAAAACTTAGAATATAAGAAACGCACAGTGTAGTACATAGTATATGAGTGAGTTGCACTGAAAAACTTAGAATATAAGAAACGCACCGTGTAGTACATAGTATATGAGTGAGTTGCACTGAAAAACTTAGAATATAAGAAACGCACAGTGTAGTACATACTATATGAGTGAGTTGCACTGAAAAACTTAGAATATAAGAAACGCACAGTGTAGTACATAGTATATGAGTGAGTTGCACTGAAAAACTTAGAAAATAAGAAACGCACAGTGTAGTACATAGTATATGAGTGAATTGCACTGAAAAACTAAGAATATAAGAAACATACAGTGTAGTACATAGTATATGAGTGAGTTGCACTGAAAAACTTAGAATATAAGAAACGCACAGTGTAGTACATAATATATGAGTGAGTTGCACTGAAAAACTTAGAATATAAGAAACGCACAGTGTAGTACATAGTATATGAGTGAGTTGCACTGAAAAACTTAAAATATAAGAAACGCACAGTGTAGTACATAGTATATGAGTGAGTTGCACTGAAAAAGTTAGAATATAAGAAACGCACAGTGTAGTACATAGTATATGAGTGAGTTGCACTGAAAAACTTAGAATATAAGAAACGCACAGTGTAGTACAAAATATATGAGTGAGTTGCACTGAAAAACTTAGAATTTACTGAAAAACCCGCATTACACGAAATGCACAGTGTAGTACATAGTATATGAGTGAGTTGCACTGAAAAACTTAGAATATAAGAAACGCACAGTGTAGTACATAGTATATGAGTGAGTTGCACTGAAAAACTTAGAATATAAGAAACGCACAGTGTAGTACATAGTATATGAGTGAGTTGCACTGAAAAACTTAGAATATAAGAAACGCACAGTATAGTACATAGTATATGAATGAGTTGCACTGAAAAACTTAGAATTTACTGAAAAACCCGCATTACACGAAATGCAGAGTGTTACATAGTATATGAGTGAGTTGCACTGAAAAACTTAGAATATAAGAAACGCAAAGTGTAGTACATAATACATGAGTGAGTTGCACTGAAAAACTTAGAATATAAGAAACGAACAGTGTAGTACATAGTATATGAGTGAGTTGCACTGAAAAACTTAGAATATAAGAAACGCACAGTGTAATACATAGTATATGAGTGAGTTGCACTGAAAAACTTAGAATTTACTGAAAAACGCGCATTACACGAAATGCACAGTGTAGTACATAGTATATGAGTGAGTTGCACTGAAAAACTTAGAATATAAGAAATGCACAGTGTAGTACATAGTATATGAGTGAGTTGCACTGAAAAACTTAGAATATAAGAAAAGCACAGTGTAGTACATAGTATATGAGTGAGTTGCACTGAAAAACTTAGAATATAAGAAACGCACAGTGTAGTACGTAGTATATGAGTGAGTTGCACTGAAAAACTTAGAATATAAAACGCATAGTGTAATACATAGTATATGAGTGAGTTGCACTGAAAAACTTAGAATATAAGAAATGCACAGTGTAGTACATAGTATATGAGTGAGTTGCACTGAAAAACTTAGAATATAAGAAACGCACAGTGTAGTACATAGTATATGAGTGAGTTGCACTGAAAAACTTAGAATATAAGAAACGCACAGTGTAATACATAGTATATGAGTGAGTTGCATTGAAAAACTTAGAATTTACTGAAAAACCCGCATTACACGAAATGCACAGTGTAGTACATAGTATATGAGTGAGTTGCACTGAAAAACTTAGAATATAAGAAACGCACAGTGTAGTACATAGTATATGAGTGAGTTGCACTGAAAAAATTAGAAAATAAGAAACGCACTGTGTAGTACATAGTATATGAGTGAGTTGCACTGAAAAACTTAGAATATAAGAAACGCACAGTGTAGTACATAGTATATGAGTGAGTTGCACTGAAAAAGTTAGAATATAAGAAACGCACAGTGTAGTACATAGTATATGAGTGAGTTGCACTGAAAAACTTAGAATATAAGAAACGCACAGTGTAGTACAAAATATATGAGTGAGTTGCACTGAAAAACTTAGAATTTACTGAAAAACCCGCATTACACGAAATGCACAGTGTAGTACATAGTATATGAGTGAGTTGCACTGAAAAACTTAGAATATAAGAAACGCACAGTGTAGTACATTGTATATGAGTGAGTTGCACTGAAAAACTTAGAATATAAGAAACGCACAGTGTAGTACATAGTATATGAGTGAGTTGCACTGAAAAACTTAGAATATAAGAAACGCACAGTATAGTACATAGTATATGAATGAGTTGCACTGAAAAACTTAGAATTTACTGAAAAACCCGCATTACACGAAATGCAGAGTGTTACATAGTATATGAGTGAGTTGCACTGAAAAACTTAGAATATAAGAAACGCAAAGTGTAGTACATAATACATGAGTGAGTTGCACTGAAAAACTTAGAATATAAGAAACGAACAGTGTAGTACATAGTATATGAGTGAGTTGCACTGAAAAACTTAGAATATAAGAAACGCACAGTGTAGTACATAGTATATGAGTGAGTTGCACTGAAACACTTAGAATATAAGAAACGCACAGTGTAGTACATAGTATATGAGTGAGTTGCACTGAAAAACTTAGAATATAAGAAACGCACAGTGTAGTACATAGTATATGAGTGAGTTGCACTGAAAAACTTAGAATTTAAGAAACGCACAGTGTAGTACATAGTATATGAGTGAGTTGCACTGAAAAACTTAGAATATAAGCAACGCACAGTGTAGTACATAGTATATGAGTGAGTTGCACTGAAAAACTTAGAATATAAGAAACGCACAGTGTAGTACATAGTATATGAGTGAGTTGCACTGAAAAACTTAGAATATAAGAAACGCACCGTGTAGTACATAGTATATGAGTGAGTTGCACTGAAAAACTTAGAATATAAGAAACGCACAGTGTAGTACATACTATATGAGTGAGTTGCACTGAAAAACTTAGAATATAAGAAACGCACAGTGTAGTACATAGTATATGAGTGAGTTGCACTGAAAAACTTAGAAAATAAGAAACGCACAGTGTAGTACATAGTATATGAGTGAATTGCACTGAAAAACTAAGAATATAAGAAACATACAGTGTAGTACATAGTATATGAGTGAGTTGCACTGAAAAACTTAGAATATAAGAAACGCACAGTGTAGTACATAATATATGAGTGAGTTGCACTGAAAAACTTAGAATATAAGAAACGCACAGTGTAGTACATAGTATATGAGTGAGTTGCACTGAAAAACTTAAAATATAAGAAACGCACAGTGTAGTACATAGTATATGAGTGAGTTGCACTGAAAAAGTTAGAATATAAGAAACGCACAGTGTAGTACATAGTATATGAGTGAGTTGCACTGAAAAACTTAGAATATAAGAAACGCACAGTGTAGTACAAAATATATGAGTGAGTTGCACTGAAAAACTTAGAATTTACTGAAAAACCCGCATTACACGAAATGCACAGTGTAGTACATAGTATATGAGTGAGTTGCACTGAAAAACTTAGAATATAAGAAACGCACAGTGTAGTACATAGTATATGAGTGAGTTGCACTGAAAAACTTAGAATATAAGAAACGCACAGTGTAGTACATAGTATATGAGTGAGTTGCACTGAAAAACTTAGAATATAAGAAACGCACAGTATAGTACATAGTATATGAATGAGTTGCACTGAAAAACTTAGAATTTACTGAAAAACCCGCATTACACGAAATGCAGAGTGTTACATAGTATATGAGTGAGTTGCACTGAAAAACTTAGAATATAAGAAACGCAAAGTGTAGTACATAATACATGAGTGAGTTGCACTGAAAAACTTAGAATATAAGAAACGAACAGTGTAGTACATAGTATATGAGTGAGTTGCACTGAAAAACTTAGAATATAAGAAACGCACAGTGTAATACATAGTATATGAGTGAGTTGCACTGAAAAACTTAGAATTTACTGAAAAACGCGCATTACACGAAATGCACAGTGTAGTACATAGTATATGAGTGAGTTGCACTGAAAAACTTAGAATATAAGAAATGCACAGTGTAGTACATAGTATATGAGTGAGTTGCACTGAAAAACTTAGAATATAAGAAAAGCACAGTGTAGTACATAGTATATGAGTGAGTTGCACTGAAAAACTTAGAATATAAGAAACGCACAGTGTAGTACGTAGTATATGAGTGAGTTGCACTGAAAAACTTAGAATATAAAACGCATAGTGTAATACATAGTATATGAGTGAGTTGCACTGAAAAACTTAGAATATAAGAAATGCACAGTGTAGTACATAGTATATGAGTGAGTTGCACTGAAAAACTTAGAATATAAGAAACGCACAGTGTAGTACATAGTATATGAGTGAGTTGCACTGAAAAACTTAGAATATAAGAAACGCACAGTGTAATACATAGTATATGAGTGAGTTGCATTGAAAAACTTAGAATTTACTGAAAAACCCGCATTACACGAAATGCACAGTGTAGTACATAGTATATGAGTGAGTTGCACTGAAAAACTTAGAATATAAGAAACGCACAGTGTAGTACATAGTATATGAGTGAGTTGCACTGAAAAAATTAGAAAATAAGAAACGCACTGTGTAGTACATAGTATATGAGTGAGTTGCACTGAAAAACTTAGAATATAAGAAATGCACAGTGTAGTACATAGTATATGAGTGAGTTGCACTGAAAAACTTAGTATATAAGAAACGCATATTGTAGTACATAGTATATGAGTGAGTTGCAGTGAAAAACTTAGAATTTAAGAAACGCACAGTGTAGTACATAGTATATGAGTGAGTTGCACTGCAAAACTTAGAATATAAGAAACGCACAGTGTAGTACATAGTATATGAGTGAGTTGCACTGAAAAACTTAGAATATAAGAAACGCACAGTGTAGTACATAGTATATGAGTGAGTTGCACTGAAACACTTAGAATATAAGAAACGCACAGTGTAGTACATAGTATATGAGTGAGTTGCACTGAAAAACTTAGAATATAAGAAACGCACAGTGTAGTACATAGTATATGAGTGAGTTGCACTGAAAAACTTAGAATTTAAGAAACGCACAGTGTAGTACATAGTATATGAGTGAGTTGCACTGAAAAACTTAGAATATAAGCAACGCACAGTGTAGTACATAGTATATGAGTGAGTTGCACTGAAAAACTTAGAATATAAGAAACGCACAGTGTAGTACATAGTATATGAGTGAGTTGCACTGAAAAACTTAGAATATAAGAAACGCACCGTGTAGTACATAGTATATGAGTGAGTTGCACTGAAAAACTTAGAATATAAGAAACGCACAGTGTAGTACATAGTATATGAGTGAGTTGCACTGAAAAACTTAGAATATAAGAAACGCACAGTGTAGTACATAGTATATGAGTGAGTTGCACTGAAAAACTTAGAAAATAAGAAACGCACAGTGTAGTACATAGTATATGAGTGAATTGCACTGAAAAACTAAGAATATAAGAAACATACAGTGTAGTACATAGTATATGAGTGAGTTGCACTGAAAAAATTAGAATATAAGAAACGCACAGTGTAGTACATAGTATATGAGTGAGTTGCATTGAAAAACTTAGAATATAAGAAACGCACAGTGTAGTACATAGTATATGAGTGAGTTGCACTGAAAAACTTAAAATATAAGAAACGCACAGTGTAGTACATAGTATATGAGTGAGTTGCACTGAAAAAGTTAGAATATAAGAAACGCACAGTGTAGTACATAGTATATGAGTGAGTTGCACTGAAAAACTTAGAATATAAGAAACGCACAGTGTAGTACAAAATATATGAGTGAGTTGCACTGAAAAACTTAGAATTTACTGAAAAACCCGCATTACACGAAATGCACAGTGTAGTACATAGTATATGAGTGAGTTGCACGGAAAAACTTAGAATATAAGAAACGCACAGTGTAGTACATAGTATATGAGTGAGTTGCACTGAAAAACTTAGAATATAAGAAACGCACAGTGTAGTACATAGTATATGAGTGAGTTGCACTGAAAAACTTAGAATTTAAGAAACGCACAGTGTAGTACATAGTATATGAGTGAGTTGCACTGAAAAACTTAGAATTTAAGAAACGCACAGTGTAGTACATAGTATATGAGTGAGTTGCACTGAAAAACTTAGAATATAAGAAACGCACAGTGTAGTACATAGTATATGAGTGAGTTGCACTGAAAAACTTAGAATATAAGAAACGCACCGTGTAGTACATAGTATATGAGTGAGTTGCACTGAAAAACTTAGAATATAAGAAACGCACAGTGTAGTACATAGTATATGAGTGAGTTGCACTGAAAAACTTAGAATATAAGAAACGCACAGTGTAGTACATAGTATATGAGTGAGTTGCACTGAAAAACTTAGAAAATAAGAAACGCACAGTGTAGTACATAGTATATGAGTGAATTGCACTGAAAAACTAAGAATATAAGAAACATACAGTGTAGTACATAGTATATGAGTGAGTTGCACTGAAAAAATTAGAATATAAGAAACGCACAGTGTAGTACATAGTATATGAGTGAGTTGCATTGAAAAACTTAGAATATAAGAAACGCACAGTGTAGTACATAGTATATGAGTGAGTTGCACTGAAAAACTTAAAATATAAGAAACGCACAGTGTAGTACATAGTATATGAGTGAGTTGCACTGAAAAAGTTAGAATATAAGAAACGCACAGTGTAGTACATAGTATATGAGTGAGTTGCACTGAAAAACTTAGAATATAAGAAACGCACAGTGTAGTACAAAATATATGAGTGAGTTGCACTGAAAAACTTAGAATTTACTGAAAAACCCGCATTACACGAAATGCACAGTGTAGTACATAGTATATGAGTGAGTTGCACGGAAAAACTTAGAATATAAGAAACGCACAGTGTAGTACATAGTATATGAGTGAGTTGCACTGAAAAACTTAGAATATAAGAAACGCACAGTGTAGTACATAGTATATGAGTGAGTTGCACTGAAAAACTTAGAATTTAAGAAACGCACAGTGTAGTACATAGTATATGAGTGAGTTGCACTGAAAAACTTAGAATTTAAGAAACGCACAGTGTAGTACATAGTATATGAGTGAGTTGCACTGAAAAACTTAGAATATAAGAAACGCACAGTGTAGTACATAGTATATGAGTGAGTTGCACTGAAAAACTTAGAATATAAGAAACGCACAGTGTAGTACATAGTATATGAGTGAGTTGCACTGAAAAACTTAGAATATAAGAAACGCACAGTGTAGTACATAGTATATGAGTGAGTTACACTGAAAAACATAGAATATAAGAAACGCACAGTGTAGTACATAGTATATGAGTGAGTTGCACTGAAAAACTTAGAATATAAGAAACGCACAGTGTAGTACATAGTATATGAGTGAGTTGCACTGAAAAACTTAGAATTTAAGAAACGCACAGTGTAGTACATAGTATATGAGTGAGTTGCACTGAAAAACTAAGAATATAAGAAACGCACAGTGTAGTACATAGTATATGAGTGAGTTGCACTGAAAAACTTAGAATATAAGAAACGCACAGTGTAGTACAAGAAACGCACAGTGTAGTACATAGTATATGAGTGAGTTGCACTGAAAAACTTAGAATATAAGAAACGCACAGTGTAGTACATAGTATATGAGTGAGTTGCACTGAAAAACTTAGAATATAAGAAACGCACAGTGTAGTACATAGTATATGAGTGAGTTGCACTGAAAAACTTAGAATATAAGAAACGCACAGTGTAGTACATAGTATATGAGTGAGTTGCACTGAAAAACTTAGAATTTAAGAAACGCACAGTGTAGTACATAGTATATGAGTGAGTTGCACTGAAAAACTAAGAATATAAGAAACGCACAGTGTAGTACATAGTATATGAGTGAGTTGCACTGAAAAACTTAGAATATAAGAAACGCACAGTGTAGTACATAGTATATGAGTGAGTTGCACTGAAAAACTTAGAATATAAGAAACGCACAGTGTAGTACATAGTATATGAGTGAGTTGCACTGAAAAAACTTAGAATATAAGAAACGCACAGTGTAGTACAAGAAACGCACAATGTAGTACATAGTATATGAGTGAGTTGCACTGCAAAACTTAGAATATAAGAAACGCACAGTGTAGTACATAGTATATGAGTGAGTTGCACTGAAAAACTTAGAATATAAGAAACGCACAGTGTAGTACATAGTATATGAGTGAGTTGCACTGAAAATCTTAGAATTTACTGAAAAACCCGCATTACACGAAATGCACAGTGTAGTACATAGTATATGAGTGAGTTGCACTGAAAAACTTAGAATATAAGAAACGCACAGTGTAGTACACAGTATATGAGTGAGTTGCACTGAAAAACTTAGAATTTAAGAAACGCACAGTGTAGTACATAGTATATGAGTGAGTTGCACTGAAAAACTTAGAATTTAAGAAACGCACAGTGTAGTACATAGTATATGAGTGAGTTGCACTGAAAAACTTAGAATATAAGAAACGCACAGTGTAGTACATAGTATATGAGTGAGTTGCACTGAAAAACTTAGAATATAAGAAACGCACAGTGTAGTACATAGTATATGAGTGAGTTGCACTGAAAAACTTAGAATATAAGAAACGCACAGTGTAGTACATAGTATATGAGTGAGTTGCACTGAAACACTTAGAATATAAGAAACGCACAGTGTAGTACATAGTATATGAGTGAGTTGCACTGAAAAACTTAGAATATAAGAAACGCACAGTGTAGTACATAGTATATGAGTGAGTTGCACTGAAAAACTTAGAATTTAAGAAACGCACAGTGTAGTACATAGTATATGAGTGAGTTGCACTGAAAAACTTAGAATATAAGCAACGCACAGTGTAGTACATAGTATATGAGTGAGTTGCACTGAAAAACTTAGAATATAAGAAACGCACAGTGTAGTACATAGTATATGAGTGAGTTGCACTGAAAAACTTAGAATATAAGAAACGCACCGTGTAGTACATAGTATATGAGTGAGTTGCACTGAAAAACTTAGAATATAAGAAACGCACAGTGTAGTACATAGTATATGAGTGAGTTGCACTGAAAAACTTAGAATATAAGAAACGCACAGTGTAGTACATAGTATATGAGTGAGTTGCACTGAAAAACTTAGAAAATAAGAAACGCACAGTGTAGTACATAGTATATGAGTGAATTGCACTGAAAAACTAAGAATATAAGAAACGCACAGTGTAGTACATAGTATATGAGTGAGTTGCACTGAAAAACTTAGAATATAAGAAACGCACAGTGTAGTACATAGTATATGAGTGAGTTGCACTGAAAAACTTAGAATATAAGAAACGCACAGTGTAGTACATAGTATATGAGTGAGTTGCACTGAAAAACTTAAAATATAAGAAACGCACAGTGTAGTACATAGTATATGAGTGAGTTGCACTGAAAAAGTTAGAATATAAGAAACGCACAGTGTAGTACATAGTATATGAGTGAGTTGCACTGAAAAACTTAGAATATAAGAAACGCACAGTGTAGTACAATATATATGAGTGAGTTGCACTGAAAAAATTAGAATTTACTGAAAAACCCGCATTACACGAAATGCACAGTGTAGTACATAGTATATGAGTGAGTTGCACTGAAAAAACTTAGAATATAAGAAACGCACAGTGTAGTACATAGTATATGAGTGAGTTGCACTGAAAAACTTAGAATATAAGAAACGCACAGTGTAGTACATAGTATATGAGTGAGTTGCACTGAAAAACTTAGAATTTAAGAAACGCACAGTGTAGTACATAGTATATGAGTGAGTTGCACTGAAAAACTTAGAATTTAAGAAACGCACAGTGTAGTACATAGTATATGAGTGAGTTGCACTGAAAAACTTAGAATATAAGAAACGCACAGTGTAGTACATAGTATATGAGTGAGTTGCACTGAAAAACTTAGAATATAAGAAACGCACAGTGTAGTACATAGTATATGAGTGAGTTACACTGAAAATCATAGAATATAAGAAACGCACAGTGTAGTACATAGTATATGAGTGAGTTGCACTGAAAAACTTAGAATATAAGAAACGCACAGTGTAGTACATAGTATATGAGTGAGTTGCACTGAAAAACTTAGAATATAAGAAATGCACAGTGTAGTACATAGTATATGAGTGAGTTGCACTGAAAAACTTAGAATATAAGAAACGCACATTGTAGTACATAGTATATGAGTGAGTTGCACTGAAAAACTTAGAATTTAAGAATCGCACAGTGTAGTACATAGTATATGAGTGAGTTGCACTGCAAAACTTAGAATATAAGAAACGCACAGTGTAGTACATAGTATATGAGTGAGTTGCACTGAAAAAGTTAGAATATAAGAAACGCACAGTGTAGTACATAGTATATGAGTGAGTTGCACTGAAAAACTTAGAATGTAAGAAACGCACAGTGTAGTACATAGTATATGAGTGAGTTGCACTGAAAAACTTAGAATTTAAGAAACGCACAGTGTAGTACATAGTATATGAGTGAGTTGCACTGAAAAACTAAGAATATAAGAAACGCACAGTGTAGTACATAGTATATGAGTGAGTTGCACTGAAAAACTTAGAATATAAGAAACGCACAGTGTAGTACATAGTATATGAGTGAGTTGCACTGAAAAACTTAGAATATAAGAAATGCACAGTGTAGTACATAGTATATGAGTGAGTTGCACTGAAAAACTTAGAATATAAGAAACGCACATTGTAGTACATAGTATATGAGTGAGTTGCACTGAAAAACTTAGAATTTAAGAATCGCACAGTGTAGTACATAGTATATGAGTGAGTTGCACTGCAAAACTTAGAATATAAGAAACGCACAGTGTAGTACATAGTATATGAGTGAGTTGCACTGAAAAAGTTAGAATATAAGAAACGCACAGTGTAGTACATAGTATATGAGTGAGTTGCACTGAAAAACTTAGAATGTAAGAAACGCACAGTGTAGTACATAGTATATGAGTGAGTTGCACTGAAAAACTTAGAATTTAAGAAACGCACAGTGTAGTACATAGTATATGAGTGAGTTGCACTGAAAAACTAAGAATATAAGAAACGCACAGTGTAGTACATAGTATATGAGTGAGTTGCACTGAAAAACTTAGAATATAAGAAACGCACAGTGTAGTACAAGAAACGCACAGTGTAGTACATAGTATATGAGTGAGTTGCACTGAAAAACTTAGAATATAAGAAACGCACAGTGTAGTACATAGTATATGAGTGAGTTGCACTGAAAAACTTAGAATATAAGAAACGCACAGTGTAGTACATAGTATATGAGTGAGTTGCACTGAAAAACTTAGAATATAAGAAACGCACAGTGTAGTACATAGTATATGAGTGAGTTGCACTGAAAAACTTAGAATTTAAGAAACGCACAGTGTAGTACATAGTATATGAGTGAGTTGCACTGAAAAACTAAGAATATAAGAAACGCACAGTGTAGTACATAGTATATGAGTGAGTTGCACTGAAAAACTTAGAATATAAGAAACGCACAGTGTAGTACATAGTATATGAGTGAGTTGCACTGAAAAACTTAGAATATAAGAAACGCACAGTGTAGTACATAGTATATGAGTGAGTTGCACTGAAAAAACTTAGAATATAAGAAACGCACAGTGTAGTACAAGAAACGCACAGTGTAGTACATAGTATATGAGTGAGTTGCACTGCAAAACTTAGAATATAAGAAACGCACAGTGTAGTACATAGTATATGAGTGAGTTGCACTGAAAAACTTAGAATATAAGAAACGCACAGTGTAGTACATAGTATATGAGTGAGTTGCACTGAAAATCTTAGAATTTACTGAAAAACCCGCATTACACGAAATGCACAGTGTAGTACATAGTATATGAGTGAGTTGCACTGAAAAACTTAGAATATAAGAAACGCACAGTGTAGTACACAGTATATGAGTGAGTTGCACTGAAAAACTTAGAATTTAAGAAACGCACAGTGTAGTACATAGTATATGAGTGAGTTGCACTGAAAAACTTAGAATTTAAGAAACGCACAGTGTAGTACATAGTATATGAGTGAGTTGCACTGAAAAACTTAGAATATAAGAAACACACAGTGTAGTACATAGTATATGAGTGAGTTGCACTGAAACACTTAGAATATAAGAAACGCACAGTGTAGTACATAGTATATGAGTGAGTTGCACTGAAAAACTTAGAATATAAGAAACGCACAGTGTAGTACATAGTATATGAGTGAGTTGCACTGAAACACTTAGAATATAAGAAACGCACAGTGTAGTACATAGTATATGAGTGAGTTGCACTGAAAAACTTAGAATATAAGAAACGCACAGTGTAGTACATAGTATATGAGTGAGTTGCACTGAAAAACTTAGAATTTAAGAAATGCACAGTGTAGTACATAGTATATGAGTGAGTTGCACTGAAAAACTTAGAATATAAGCAACGCACAGTGTAGTACATAGTATATGAGTGAGTTGCACTGAAAAACTTAGAATATAAGAAACGCACAGTGTAGTACATAGTATATGAGTGAGTTGCACTGAAAAACTTAGAATATAAGAAACGCACCGTGTAGTACATAGTATATGAGTGAGTTGCACTGAAAAACTTAGAATATAAGAAACGCACAGTGTAGTACATAGTATATGAGTGAGTTGCACTGAAAAACTTAGAATATAAGAAACGCACAGTGTAGTACATAGTATATGAGTGAGTTGCACTGAAAAACTTAGAAAATAAGAAACGCACAGTGTAGTACATAGTATATGAGTGAATTGCACTGAAAAACTAAGAATATAAGAAACGCACAGTGTAGTACATAGTATATGAGTGAGTTGCACTGAAAAACTTAGAATATAAGAAACGCACAGTGTAGTACATAGTATATGAGTGAGTTGCACTGAAAAACTTAGAATATAAGAAACGCACAGTGTAGTACATAGTATATGAGTGAGTTGCACTGAAAAACTTAAAATATAAGAAACGCACAGTGTAGTACATAGTATATGAGTGAGTTGCACTGAAAAAGTTAGAATATAAGAAACGCACAGTGTAGTACATAGTATATGAGTGAGTTGCACTGAAAAACTTAGAATATAAGAAACGCACAGTGTAGTACAAAATATATGAGTGAGTTGCACTGAAAAACTTAGAATTTACTGAAAAACCCGCATTACACGAAATGCACAGTGTAGTACATAGTATATGAGTGAGTTGCACGGAAAAACTTAGAATATAAGAAACGCACAGTGTAGTACATAGTATATGAGTGAGTTGCACTGAAAAACTTAGAATATAAGAAACGCACAGTGTAGTACATAGTATATGAGTGAGTTGCACTGAAAAACTTAGATTATAAGAAATGCACAGTGTAGTACATAGTATATGAGTGAGTTGCACTGAAAAACTTAGAATATAAGAAACGCACAGTGTAGTACATAGTATATGAGTGAGTTGCACTGAAAAACTTAGAATATAAGAAACGCACAGTGTAGTACATAGTATATGAGTGAGTTACACTGAAAAACATAGAATATAAGAAACGCACAGTGTAGTACATAGTATATGAGTGAGTTGCACTGAAAAACTTAGAATATAAGAAACGCACAGTGTAGTACATAGTATATGAGTGAGTTGCACTGAAAAACTTAGAATTTAAGAAACGCACAGTGTAGTACATAGTATATGAGTGAGTTGCACTGAAAAACTAAGAATATAAGAAACGCACAGTGTAGTACATAGTATATGAGTGAGTTGCACTGAAAAACTTAGAATATAAGAAACGCACAGTGTAGTACAAGAAACGCACAGTGTAGTACATAGTATATGAGTGAGTTGCACTGAAAAACTTAGAATATAAGAAACGCACAGTGTAGTACATAGTATATGAGTGAGTTGCACTGAAAAACTTAGAATATAAGAAACGCACAGTGTAGTACATAGTATATGAGTGAGTTGCACTGAAAAACTTAGAATATAAGAAACGCACAGTGTAGTACATAGTATATGAGTGAGTTGCACTGAAAAACTTAGAATTTAAGAAACGCACAGTGTAGTACATAGTATATGAGTGAGTTGCACTGAAAAACTAAGAATATAAGAAACGCACAGTGTAGTACATAGTATATGAGTGAGTTGCACTGAAAAACTTAGAATATAAGAAACGCACAGTGTAGTACATAGTATATGAGTGAGTTGCACTGAAAAACTTAGAATATAAGAAACGCACAGTGTAGTACATAGTATATGAGTGAGTTGCACTGAAAAAACTTAGAATATAAGAAACGCACAGTGTAGTACAAGAAACGCACAGTGTAGTACATAGTATATGAGTGAGTTGCACTGCAAAACTTAGAATATAAGAAACGCACAGTGTAGTACATAGTATATGAGTGAGTTGCACTGAAAAACTTAGAATATAAGAAACGCACAGTGTAGTACATAGTATATGAGTGAGTTGCACTGAAAATCTTAGAATTTACTGAAAAACCCGCATTACACGAAATGCACAGTGTAGTACATAGTATATGAGTGAGTTGCACTGAAAAACTTAGAATATAAGAAACGCACAGTGTAGTACACAGTATATGAGTGAGTTGCACTGAAAAACTTAGAATTTAAGAAACGCACAGTGTAGTACATAGTATATGAGTGAGTTGCACTGAAAAACTTAGAATTTAAGAAACGCACAGTGTAGTACATAGTATATGAGTGAGTTGCACTGAAAAACTTAGAATATAAGAAACGCACAGTGTAGTACATAGTATATGAGTGAGTTGCACTGAAAAACTTAGAATATAAGAAACGCACAGTGTAGTACATAGTATATGAGTGAGTTGCACTGAAAAACTTAGAATATAAGAAACGCACAGTGTAGTACATAGTATATGAGTGAGTTGCACTGAAACACTTAGAATATAAGAAACGCACAGTGTAGTACATAGTATATGAGTGAGTTGCACTGAAAAACTTAGAATATAAGAAACGCACAGTGTAGTACATAGTATATGAGTGAGTTGCACTGAAAAACTTAGAATTTAAGAAACGCACAGTGTAGTACATAGTATATGAGTGAGTTGCACTGAAAAACTTAGAATATAAGCAACGCACAGTGTAGTACATAGTATATGAGTGAGTTGCACTGAAAAACTTAGAATATAAGAAACACACAGTGTAGTACATAGTATATGAGTGAGTTGCACTGAAAAACTTAGAATATAAGAAACGCACCGTGTAGTACATAGTATATGAGTGAGTTGCACTGAAAAACTTAGAATATAAGAAACGCACAGTGTAGTACATAGTATATGAGTGAGTTGCACTGAAAAACTTAGAATATAAGAAACGCACAGTGTAGTACATAGTATATGAGTGAGTTGCACTGAAAAACTTAGAAAATAAGAAACGCACAGTGTAGTACATAGTATATGAGTGAATTGCACTGAAAAACTAAGAATATAAGAAACGCACAGTGTAGTACATAGTATATGAGTGAGTTGCACTGAAAAACTTAGAATATAAGAAACGCACAGTGTAGTACATAGTATATGAGTGAGTTGCACTGAAAAACTTAGAATATAAGAAACGCACAGTGTAGTACATAGTATATGAGTGAGTTGCACTGAAAAACTTAAAATATAAGAAACGCACAGTGTAGTACATAGTATATGAGTGAGTTGCACTGAAAAAGTTAGAATATAAGAAACGCACAGTGTAGTACATAGTATATGAGTGAGTTGCACTGAAAAACTTAGAATATAAGAAACGCACAGTGTAGTACAAAATATATGAGTGAGTTGCACTGAAAAACTTAGAATTTACTGAAAAACCCGCATTACACGAAATGCACAGTGTAGTACATAGTATATGAGTGAGTTGCACTGAAAAAACTTAGAATATAAGAAACGCACAGTGTAGTACATAGTATATGAGTGAGTTGCACTGAAAAACTTAGAATATAAGAAACGCACAGTGTAGTACATAGTATATGAGTGAGTTGCACTGAAAAACTTAGAATTTAAGAAACGCACAGTGTAGTACATAGTATATGAGTGAGTTGCACTGAAAAACTTAGAATTTAAGAAACGCACAGTGTAGTACATAGTATATGAGTGAGTTGCACTGAAAAACTTAGAATATAAGAAACGCACAGTGTAGTACATAGTATATGAGTGAGTTGCACTGAAAAACTTAGAATATAAGAAACGCACAGTGTAGTACATAGTATATGAGTGAGTTACACTGAAAATCATAGAATATAAGAAACGCACAGTGTAGTACATAGTATATGAGTGAGTTGCACTGAAAAACTTAGAATATAAGAAACGCACAGTGTAGTACATAGTATATGAGTGAGTTGCACTGAAAAACTTAGAATATAAGAAATGCACAGTGTAGTACATAGTATATGAGTGAGTTGCACTGAAAAACTTAGAATATAAGAAACGCACATTGTAGTACATAGTATATGAGTGAGTTGCACTGAAAAACTTAGAATTTAAGAATCGCACAGTGTAGTACATAGTATATGAGTGAGTTGCACTGCAAAACTTAGAATATAAGAAACGCACAGTGTAGTACATAGTATATGAGTGAGTTGCACTGAAAAAGTTAGAATATAAGAAACGCACAGTGTAGTACATAGTATATGAGTGAGTTGCACTGAAAAACTTAGAATGTAAGAAACGCACAGTGTAGTACATAGTATATGAGTGAGTTGCACTGAAAAACTTAGAATTTAAGAAACGCACAGTGTAGTACATAGTATATGAGTGAGTTGCACTGAAAAACTAAGAATATAAGAAACGCACAGTGTAGTACATAGTATATGAGTGAGTTGCACTGAAAAACTTAGAATATAAGAAACGCACAGTGTAGTACAAGAAACGCACAGTGTAGTACATAGTATATGAGTGAGTTGCACTGAAAAACTTAGAATATAAGAAACGCACAGTGTAGTACATAGTATATGAGTGAGTTGCACTGAAAAACTTAGAATATAAGAAACGCACAGTGTAGTACATAGTATATGAGTGAGTTGCACTGAAAAACTTAGAATATAAGAAACGCACAGTGTAGTACATAGTATATGAGTGAGTTGCACTGAAAAACTTAGAATTTAAGAAACGCACAGTGTAGTACATAGTATATGAGTGAGTTGCACTGAAAAACTAAGAATATAAGAAACGCACAGTGTAGTACATAGTATATGAGTGAGTTGCACTGAAAAACTTAGAATATAAGAAACGCACAGTGTAGTACATAGTATATGAGTGAGTTGCACTGAAAAACTTAGAATATAAGAAACGCACAGTGTAGTACATAGTATATGAGTGAGTTGCACTGAAAAAACTTAGAATATAAGAAACGCACAGTGTAGTACAAGAAACGCACAGTGTAGTACATAGTATATGAGTGAGTTGCACTGCAAAACTTAGAATATAAGAAACGCACAGTGTAGTACATAGTATATGAGTGAGTTGCACTGAAAAACTTAGAATATAAGAAACGCACAGTGTAGTACATAGTATATGAGTGAGTTGCACTGAAAATCTTAGAATTTACTGAAAAACCCGCATTACACGAAATGCACAGTGTAGTACATAGTATATGAGTGAGTTGCACTGAAAAACTTAGAATATAAGAAACGCACAGTGTAGTACACAGTATATGAGTGAGTTGCACTGAAAAACTTAGAATTTAAGAAACGCACAGTGTAGTACATAGTATATGAGTGAGTTGCACTGAAAAACTTAGAATTTAAGAAACGCACAGTGTAGTACATAGTATATGAGTGAGTTGCACTGAAAAACTTAGAATATAAGAAACGCACAGTGTAGTACATAGTATATGAGTGAGTTGCACTGAAACACTTAGAATATAAGAAACGCACAGTGTAGTACATAGTATATGAGTGAGTTGCACTGAAAAACTTAGAATATAAGAAACGCACAGTGTAGTACATAGTATATGAGTGAGTTGCACTGAAACACTTAGAATATAAGAAACGCACAGTGTAGTACATAGTATATGAGTGAGTTGCACTGAAAAACTTAGAATATAAGAAACGCACAGTGTAGTACATAGTATATGAGTGAGTTGCACTGAAAAACTTAGAATTTAAGAAACGCACAGTGTAGTACATAGTATATGAGTGAGTTGCACTGAAAAACTTAGAATATAAGCAACGCACAGTGTAGTACATAGTATATGAGTGAGTTGCACTGAAAAACTTAGAATATAAGAAACGCACAGTGTAGTACATAGTATATGAGTGAGTTGCACTGAAAAACTTAGAATATAAGAAACGCACCGTGTAGTACATAGTATATGAGTGAGTTGCACTGAAAAACTTAGAATATAAGAAACGCACAGTGTAGTACATAGTATATGAGTGAGTTGCACTGAAAAACTTAGAATATAAGAAACGCACAGTGTAGTACATAGTATATGAGTGAGTTGCACTGAAAAACTTAGAAAATAAGAAACGCACAGTGTAGTACATAGTATATGAGTGAATTGCACTGAAAAACTAAGAATATAAGAAACGCACAGTGTAGTACATAGTATATGAGTGAGTTGCACTGAAAAACTTAGAATATAAGAAACGCACAGTGTAGTACATAGTATATGAGTGAGTTGCACTGAAAAACTTAGAATATAAGAAACGCACAGTGTAGTACATAGTATATGAGTGAGTTGCACTGAAAAACTTAAAATATAAGAAACGCACAGTGTAGTACATAGTATATGAGTGAGTTGCACTGAAAAAGTTAGAATATAAGAAACGCACAGTGTAGTACATAGTATATGAGTGAGTTGCACTGAAAAACTTAGAATATAAGAAACGCACAGTGTAGTACAAAATATATGAGTGAGTTGCACTGAAAAACTTAGAATTTACTGAAAAACCCGCATTACACGAAATGCACAGTGTAGTACATAGTATATGAGTGAGTTGCACGGAAAAACTTAGAATATAAGAAACGCACAGTGTAGTACATAGTATATGAGTGAGTTGCACTGAAAAACTTAGAATATAAGAAACGCACAGTGTAGTACATAGTATATGAGTGAGTTGCACTGAAAAACTTAGAATTTAAGAAACGCACAGTGTAGTACATAGTATATGAGTGAGTTGCACTGAAAAACTTAGAATTTAAGAAACGCACAGTGTAGTACATAGTATATGAGTGAGTTGCACTGAAAAACTTAGAATATAAGAAACGCACAGTGTAGTACATAGTATATGAGTGAGTTGCATTGAAAAAGTTAGAATATAAGAAACGCACAGTGTAGTACATAGTATATGAGTGAGTTGCACTGAAAAACTTAGAATTTACTGAAAAACCCGCATTACACGAAATGCACAGTGTAGTACATAGTATATGAGTGAGTTGCACTGAAAAACTTAGAATATAAGAAACGCACAGTGTAGTACAAAATATATGAGTGAGTTGCACTGAAAAACTTAGAATTTACTGAAAAACCCGCATTACACGAAATGCACAGTGTAGTACATAGTATATGAGTGAGTTGCACTGAAAAACTTAGAATATAAGAAACGCACAGTGTAGTACATAGTATATGAGTGAGTTGCACTGAAAAACTTAGAATATAAGAAACGCACAGTGTAGTACATAGTATATGAGTGAGTTACACTGAAAAACATAGAATATAAGAAACGCACAGTGTAGTACATAGTATATGAGTGAGTTGCACTGAAAAACTTAGAATATAAGAAACGCACAGTGTAGTACATAGTATATGAGTGAGTTGCACTGAAAAACTTAGAATATAAGAAACGCACAGTATAGTACATAGTATATGAATGAGTTGCACTGAAAAACTTAGAATTTACTGAAAAACCCGCATTACACGAAATGCAGAGTGTTACATAGTATATGAGTGAGTTGCACTGAAAAACTTAGAATATAAGAAACGCAAAGTGTAGTACATAATACATGAGTGAGTTGCACTGAAAAACTTAGAATATAAGAAACGAACAGTGTAGTACATAGTATATGAGTGAGTTGCACTGAAAAACTTAGAATATAAGAAACGCACAGTGTAATACATAGTATATGAGTGAGTTGCACTGAAAAACTTAGAATATAAGAAACGCACCGTGTAGTACATAGTATATGAGTGAGTTGCACTGAAAAACTTAGAATATAAGAAACGCACAGTGTAGTACATAGTATATGAGTGAGTTGCACTGAAAAACTTAGAATATAAGAAACGCACAGTGTAGTACATAGTATATGAGTGAGTTGCACTGAAAAACTTAGAAAATAAGAAACGCACAGTGTAGTACATAGTATATGAGTGAATTGCACTGAAAAACTAAGAATATAAGAAACGCACAGTGTAGTACATAGTATATGAGTGAGTTGCACTGAAAAACTTAGAATATAAGAAACGCACAGTGTAGTACATAGTATATGAGTGAGTTGCACTGAAAAACTTAGAATATAAGAAACGCACAGTGTAGTACATAGTATATGAGTGAGTTGCACTGAAAAACTTAAAATATAAGAAACGCACAGTGTAGTACATAGTATATGAGTGAGTTGCACTGAAAAACTTAGAATATAAGAAACGCACAGTGTAGTACATAGTATATGAGTGAGTTGCACTGAAAAACTTAGAATATAAGAAACGCACAGTGTAGTACAAAATATATGAGTGAGTTGCACTGAAAAACTTAGAATTTACTGAAAAACCCGCATTACACGAAATGCACAGTGTAGTACATAGTATATGAGTGAGTTGCACGGAAAAACTTAGAATATAAGAAACGCACAGTGTAGTACATAGTATATGAGTGAGTTGCACTGAAAAACTTAGAATATAAGAAACGCACAGTGTAGTACATAGTATATGAGTGAGTTGCACTGAAAAACTTAGAATTTAAGAAACGCACAGTGTAGTACATAGTATATGAGTGAGTTGCACTGAAAAACTTAGAATTTAAGAAACGCACAGTGTAGTACATAGTATATGAGTGAGTTGCACTGAAAAACTTAGAATATAAGAAACGCACAGTGTAGTACATAGTATATGAGTGAGTTGCACTGAAAAACTTAGAATATAAGAAACGCACAGTGTAGTACATAGTATATGAGTGAGTTACACTGAAAAACATAGAATATAAGAAACGCACAGTGTAGTACATAGTATATGAGTGAGTTGCACTGAAAAACTTAGAATATAAGAAACGCACAGTGTAGTACATAGTATATGAGTGAGTTGCACTGAAAAACTTAGAATATAAGAAATGCACAGTGTAGTACATAGTATATGAGTGAGTTGCACTGAAAAACTTAGAATATAAGAAACGCACATTGTAGTACATAGTATATGAGAGAGTTGCACTGAAAAACTTAGAATTTAAGAATCGCACAGTGTAGTACATAGTATATGAGTGAGTTGCACTGCAAAACTTAGAATATAAGAAACGCACAGTGTAGTACATAGTATATGAGTGAGTTGCACTGAAAAAGTTAGAATATAAGAAACGCACAGTGTAGTACATAGTATATGAGTGAGTTGCACTGAAAAACTTAGAATTTACTGAAAAACCCGCATTACACGAAATGCACAGTGTAGTACATAGTATATGAGTGAGTTGCACTGAAAAACTTAGAATATAAGAAACGCACAGTGTAGTACAAAATATATGAGTGAGTTGCACTGAAAAACTTAGAATTTACTGAAAAACCCGCATTACACGAAATGCACAGTGTAGTACATAGTATATGAGTGAGTTGCACGGAAAAACTTAGAATATAAGAAACGCACAGTGTAGTACATAGTATATGAGTGAGTTGCACTGAAAAACTTAGAATATAAGAAACGCACAGTGTAGTACATAGTATATGAGTGAGTTGCACTGAAAAACTTAGAATTTAAGAAACGCACAGTGTAGTACATAGTATATGAGTGAGTTGCACTGAAAAACTTAGAATTTAAGAAACGCACAGTGTAGTACATAGTATATGAGTGAGTTGCACTGAAAAACTTAGAATATAAGAAACGCACAGTGTAGTACATAGTATATGAGTGAGTTGCACTGAAAAACATAGAATATAAGAAACGCACAGTGTAGTACATAGTATATGAGTGAGTTGCACTGAAAAACTTAGAATATAAGAAACGCACAGTGTAGTACATAGTATATGAGTGAGTTACACTGAAAAACATAGAATATAAGAAACGCACAGTGTAGTACATAGTATATGAGTGAGTTGCACAGAAAAACTTAGAATATAAGAAACGCACAGTGTAGTACATAGTATATGAGTGAGTTGCACTGAAAAACTTAGAATATAAGAAATGCACAGTGTAGTACATAGTATATGAGTGAGTTGCACTGAAAAACTTAGAATATAAGAAACGCACATTGTAGTACATAGTATATGAGTGAGTTGCACTGAAAAACTTAGAATTTAAGAATCGCACAGTGTAGTACATAGTATATGAGTGAGTTGCACTGCAAAACTTAGAATATAAGAAACGCACAGTGTAGTACATAGTATATGAGTGAGTTGCACTGAAAAAGTTAGAATATAAGAAACGCACAGTGTAGTACATAGTATATGAGTGAGTTGCACTGAAAAACTTAGAATTTACTGAAAAACCCGCATTACACGAAATGCACTGTGTAGTACATAGTATATGAGTGAGTTGCACTGAAAAACTTAGAATATAAGAAACGCACAGTGTAGTACATAGTATATGAGTGAGTTGCACTGAAAAACTTAGAATATAAGAAACGCACAGTGTAGTACATAGTATATGAGTGAGTTGCACTGAAAAACTTAGAATATAAGAAACGCACAGTATAGTACATAGTATATGAATGAGTTGCACTGAAAAACTTAGAATTTACTGAAAAACCCGCATTACACGAAATGCAGAGTGTTACATAGTATATGAGTGAGTTGCACTGAAAAACTTAGAATATAAGAAACGCAAAGTGTAGTACATAATACATGAGTGAGTTGCACTGAAAAACTTAGAATATAAGAAACGAACAGTGTAGTACATAGTATATGAGTGAGTTGCACTGAAAAACTTAGAATATAAGAAACGCACAGTGTAATACATAGTATATGAGTGAGTTGCACTGAAAAACTTAGAATTTACTGAAAAACGCGCATTACACGAAATGCACAGTGTAGTACATAGTATATGAGTGAGTTGCACTGAAAAACTTAGAATATAAGAAATGCACAGTGTAGTACATAGTATATGAGTGAGTTGCACTGAAAAACTTAGAATATAAGAAACGCACAGTGTAGTACATAGTATATGAGTGAGTTGCACTGAAAAACTTAGAATATAAGAAACGCACAGTGTAGTACGTAGTATATGAGTGAGTTGCACTGAAAAACTTAGAATATAAAACGCATAGTGTAATACATAGTATATGAGTGAATTGCACTGAAAAACTTAGAATATAAGAAATGCACAGTGTAGTACATAGTATATGAGTGAGTTGCACTGAAAAACTTAGAATATAAGAAACGCACAGTGTAGTACATAGTATATGAGTGAGTTGCACTGAAAAACTTAGAATATAAGAAACGCACAGTGTAATACATAGTATATGAGTGAGTTGCATTGAAAAACTTAGAATTTACTGAAAAACCCGCATTACACGAAATGCACAGTGTAGTACATAGTATATGAGTGAGTTGCACTGAAAAACTTAGAATATAAGAAACGCACAGTGTAGTACATAGTATATGAGTGAGTTGCACTGAAAAAATTAGAAAATAAGAAACGCACTGTGTAGTACATAGTATATGAGTGAGTTGCACTGAAAAACTTAGAATATAAGAAATGCACAGTGTAGTACATAGTATATGAGTGAGTTGCACTGCAAAACTTAGAATATAAGAAACGCACAGTGTAGTACATAGTATATGAGTGAGTTGCACTGAAAAACTTAGAATATAAGAAACGCACAGTGTAGTACATAGTATATGAGTGAGTTGCACTGAAACACTTAGAATATAAGAAACGCACAGTGTAGTACATAGTATATGAGTGAGTTGCACTGAAAAACTTAGAATATAAGAAACGCACAGTGTATTACATAGTATATGAGTGAGTTGCACTGAAAAACTTAGAATATAAGAAACGCACAGTGTAGTACATAGTATATGAGTGAGTTGCACTGAAAAACTTAGAATATAAGCAACGCACAGTGTAGTACATAGTATATGAGTGAGTTGCACTGAAAAACTTAGAATATAAGAAACGCACAGTGTAGTACATAGTATATGAGTGAGTTGCACTGAAAAACTTAGAATATAAGAAACGCACCGTGTAGTACATAGTATATGAGTGAGTTGCACTGAAAAACTTAGAATATAAGAAACGCACCGTGTAGTACATAGTATATGAGTGAGTTGCACTGAAAAACTTAGAATATAAGAAACGCACAGTGTAGTACATAGTATATGAGTGAGTTGCACTGAAAAACTTAGAAAATAAGAAACGCACAGTGTAGTACATAGTATATGAGTGAATTGCACTGAAAAACTAAGAATATAAGAAACGCACAGTGTAGTACATAGTATATGAGTGAGTTGCACTGAAAAACTTAGAATATAAGAAACGCACAGTGTAGTACATAGTATATGAGTGAGTTGCACTGAAAAACTTAGAATATAAGAAACGCACAGTGTAGTACATAGTATATGAGTGAGTTGCACTGAAAAACTTAAAATATAAGAAACGCACAGTGTAGTACATAGTATATGAGTGAGTTGCACTGAAAAAGTTAGAATATAAGAAACGCACAGTGTAGTACATAGTATATGAGTGAGTTGCACTGAAAAACTTAGAATATAAGAAACGCACAGTGTAGTACAAAATATATGAGTGAGTTGCACTGAAAAACTTAGAATTTACTGAAAAACCCGCAGTACACGAAATGCACAGTGTAGTACATAGTATATGAGTGAGTTGCACGGAAAAACTTAGAATATAAGAAACGCACAGTGTAGTACATAGTATATGAGTGAGTTGCACTGAAAAACTTAGAATATAAGAAACGCACAGTGTAGTACATAGTATATGAGTGATTTGCACTGAAAAACTTAGAATTTAAGAAACGCACAGTGTAGTACATAGTATATGAGTGAGTTGCACTGAAAAACTTAGAATTTAAGAAACGCACAGTGTAGTACATAGTATATGAGTGAGTTGCACTGAAAAACTTAGAATATAAGAAACGCACAGTGTAGTACATAGTATATGAGTGAGTTGCACTGAAAAACTTAGAATATAAGAAACGCACAGTGTAGTACATAGTATATGAGTGAGTTGCACTGAAAAACTTAGAATATAAGAAACGCACAGTGTAGTACATAGTATATGAGTGAGTTACACTGAAAAACATAGAATATAAGAAACGCACAGTGTAGTACATAGTATATGAGTGAGTTGCACTGAAAAACTTAGAATATAAGAAACGCACAGTGTAGTACATAGTATATGAGTGAGTTGCACTGAAAAACTTAGAATATAAGAAATGCACAGTGTAGTACATAGTATATGAGTGAGTTGCACTGAAAAACTTAGAATATAAGAAACGCACATTGTAGTACATAGTATATGAGTGAGTTGCACTGAAAAACTTAGAATTTAAGAATCGCACAGTGTAGTACATAGTATATGAGTGAGTTGCACTGCAAAACTTAGAATATAAGAAACGCACAGTGTAGTACATAGTATATGAGTGAGTTGCACTGAAAAAGTTAGAATATAAGAAACGCACAGTGTAGTACATAGTATATGAGTGAGTTGCACTGAAAAACTTAGAATTTACTGAAAAACCCGCATTAAACGAAATGCACAGTGTAGTACATAGTATATGAGTGAGTTGCACTGAAAAACTTAGAATATAAGAAACGCACAGTGTAGTACATAGTATATGAGTGAGTTGCACTGAAAAACTTAGAATATAAGAAACGCACAGTGTAGTACATAGTATATGAGTGAGTTGCACTGAAAAACTTAGAATATAAGCAACGCACAGTGTAGTACATAGTATATGAGTGAGTTGCACTGAAAAACTTAGAATATAAGAAACGCACAGTGTAGTACATAGTATATGAGTGAGTTGCACTGAAAAACTTAGAAAATAAGAAACGCACAGTGTAGTACATAGTATATGAGTGAATTGCACTGAAAAACTAAGAATATAAGAAACGCACAGTGTAGTACATAGTATATGAGTGAGTTGCACTGAAAAACTTAGAATATAAGAAACGCACAGTGTAGTACATAGTATATGAGTGAGTTGCACTGAAAAACTTAAAATATAAGAAACGCACAGTGTAGTACATAGTATATGAGTGAGTTGCACTGAAAAAGTTAGAATATAAGAAACGCACAGTGTAGTACATAGTATATGAGTGAGTTGCACTGAAAAACTTAGAATATAAGAAA
Organism: Mus caroli; assembly: GCF_978045245.1. Taxonomy (NCBI): domain Eukaryota; kingdom Metazoa; phylum Chordata; class Mammalia; order Rodentia; family Muridae; genus Mus; species Mus caroli. Next base: position 368,434 of record NW_028227338.1, read on the forward strand.
CGCACAGTGTAGTACAAAATATATGAGTGAGTTGCACTGAAAAACTTAGAATTTACTGAAAAACCCGCAGTACACGAAATGCACAGTGTAGTACATAGTATATGAGTGAGTTGCACGGAAAAACTTAGAATATAAGAAACGCACAGTGTAGTACATAGTATATGAGTGAGTTGCACTGAAAAACTTAGAATATAAGAAACGCACAGTGTAGTACATAGTATATGAGTGATTTGCACTGAAAAACTTAGAATTTAAGAAACGCACAGTGTAGTACATAGTATATGAGTGAGTTGCACTGAAAAACTTAGAATTTAAGAAACGCACAGTGTAGTACATAGTATATGAGTGAGTTGCACTGAAAAACTTAGAATATAAGAAACGCACAGTGTAGTACATAGTATATGAGTGAGTTGCACTGAAAAACTTAGAATATAAGAAACGCACAGTGTAGTACATAGTATATGAGTGAGTTGCACTGAAAAACTTAGAATATAAGAAACGCACAGTGTAGTACATAGTATATGAGTGAGTTACACTGAAAAACATAGAATATAAGAAACGCACAGTGTAGTACATAGTATATGAGTGAGTTGCACTGAAAAACTTAGAATATAAGAAACGCACAGTGTAGTACATAGTATATGAGTGAGTTGCACTGAAAAACTTAGAATATAAGAAATGCACAGTGTAGTACATAGTATATGAGTGAGTTGCACTGAAAAACTTAGAATATAAGAAACGCACATTGTAGTACATAGTATATGAGTGAGTTGCACTGAAAAACTTAGAATTTAAGAATCGCACAGTGTAGTACATAGTATATGAGTGAGTTGCACTGCAAAACTTAGAATATAAGAAACGCACAGTGTAGTACATAGTATATGAGTGAGTTGCACTGAAAAAGTTAGAATATAAGAAACGCACAGTGTAGTACATAGTATATGAGTGAGTTGCACTGAAAAACTTAGAATTTACTGAAAAACCCGCATTAAACGAAATGCACAGTGTAGTACATAGTATATGAGTGAGTTACACTGAAAAACATAGAATATAAGAAACGCACAGTGTAGTACATAGTATATGAGTGAGTTGCACTGAAAAACTTAGAATATAAGAAACGCACAGTGTAGTACATAGTATATGAGTGAGTTGCACTGAAAAACTTAGAATATAAGAAATGCACAGTGTAGTACATAGTATATGAGTGAGTTGCACTGAAAAACTTAGAATATAAGAAACGCACATTGTAGTACATAGTATATGAGTGAGTTGCACTGAAAAACTTAGAATTTAAGAATCGCACAGTGTAGTACATAGTATATGAGTGAGTTGCACTGCAAAACTTAGAATATAAGAAACGCACAGTGTAGTACATAGTATATGAGTGAGTTGCACTGAAAAAGTTAGAATATAAGAAACGCACAGTGTAGTACATAGTATATGAGTGAGTTGCACTGAAAAACTTAGAATTTACTGAAAAACCCGCATTAAACGAAATGCACAGTGTAGTACATAGTATATGAGTGAGTTGCACTGAAAAACTTAGAATATAAGAAACGCACAGTGTAGTACATAGTATATGAGTGAGTTGCACTGAAAAACTTAGAATATAAGAAACGCACAGTGTAGTACATAGTATATGAGTGAGTTGCACTGAAAAACTTAGAATATAAGCAACGCACAGTGTAGTACATAGTATATGAGTGAGTTGCACTGAAAAACTTAGAATATAAGAAACGCACAGTGTAGTACATAGTATATGAGTGAATTGCACTGAAAAACTTAGAAAATAAGAAACGCACAGTGTAGTACATAGTATATGAGTGAATTGCACTGAAAAACTAAGAATATAAGAAACGCACAGTGTAGTACATAGTATATGAGTGAGTTGCACTGAAAAACTTAGAATATAAGAAACGCACAGTGTAGTACATAGTATATGAGTGAGTTGCACTGAAAAACTTAGAATATAAGAAACGCACAGTGTAGTACATAGTATATGAGTGAGTTGCACTGAAAAACTTAAAATATAAGAAACGCACAGTGTAGTACATAGTATATGAGTGAGTTGCACTGAAAAAGTTAGAATATAAGAAACGCACAGTGTAGTACATAGTATATGAGTGAGTTGCACTGAAAAACTTAGAATATAAGAAACGCACAGTGTAGTACAAAATATATGAGTGAGTTGCACTGAAAAACTTAGAATTTACTGAAAAACCCGCAGTACACGAAATGCACAGTGTAGTACATAGTATATGAGTGAGTTGCACGGAAAAACTTAGAATATAAGAAACGCACAGTGTAGTACATAGTATATGAGTGAGTTGCACTGAAAAACTTAGAATATAAGAAACGCACAGTGTAGTACATAGTATATGAGTGATTTGCACTGAAAAACTTAGAATTTAAGAAACGCACAGTGTAGTACATAGTATATGAGTGAGTTGCACTGAAAAACTTAGAATTTAAGAAACGCACAGTGTAGTACATAGTATATGAGTGAGTTGCACTGAAAAACTTAGAATATAAGAAACGCACAGTGTAGTACATAGTATATGAGTGAGTTGCACTGAAAAACTTAGAATATAAGAAACGCACAGTGTAGTACATAGTATATGAGTGAGTTGCACTGAAAAACTTAGAATATAAGAAACGCACAGTGTAGTACATAGTATATGAGTGAGTTACACTGAAAAACATAGAATATAAGAAACGCACAGTGTAGTACATAGTATATGAGTGAGTTGCACTGAAAAACTTAGAATATAAGAAACGCACAGTGTAGTACATAGTATATGAGTGAGTTGCACTGAAAAACTTAGAATATAAGAAATGCACAGTGTAGTACATAGTATATGAGTGAGTTGCACTGAAAAACTTAGAATATAAGAAACGCACATTGTAGTACATAGTATATGAGTGAGTTGCACTGAAAAACTTAGAATTTAAGAATCGCACAGTGTAGTACATAGTATATGAGTGAGTTGCACTGCAAAACTTAGAATATAAGAAACGCACAGTGTAGTACATAGTATATGAGTGAGTTGCACTGAAAAAGTTAGAATATAAGAAACGCACAGTGTAGTACATAGTATATGAGTGAGTTGCACTGAAAAACTTAGAATTTACTGAAAAACCCGCATTAAACGAAATGCACAGTGTAGTACATAGTATATGAGTGAGTTGCACTGAAAAACTTAGAATATAAGAAACGCACAGTGTAGTACATAGTATATGAGTGAGTTGCACTGAAAAACTTAGAATATAAGAAACGCACAGTGTAGTACATAGTATATGAGTGAGTTGCACTGAAAAACTTAGAATATAAGAAACGCACAGTATAGTACATAGTATATGAATGAGTTGCACTGAAAAACTTAGAATTTACTGAAAAACCCGCATTACACGAAATGCAGAGTGTTACATAGTATATGAGTGAGTTGCACTGAAAAACTTAGAATATAAGAAACGCAAAGTGTAGTACATAATACATGAGTGAGTTGCACTGAAAAACTTAGAATATAAGAAACGAACAGTGTAGTACATAGTATATGAGTGAGTTGCACTGAAAAACTTAGAATATAAGAAACGCACAGTGTAATACATAGTATATGAGTGAGTTGCACTGAAAAACTTAGAATTTACTGAAAAACGCGCATTACACGAAATGCACAGTGTAGTACATAGTATATGAGTGAGTTGCACTGAAAAACTTAGAATATAAGAAATGCACAGTGTAGTACATAGTATATGAGTGAGTTGCACTGAAAAACTTAGAATATAAGAAACGCACAGTGTAGTACATAGTATATGAGTGAGTTGCACTGAAAAACTTAGAATATAAGAAACGCACAGTGTAGTACGTAGTATATGAGTGAGTTGCACTGAAAAACTTAGAATATAAAACGCATAGTGTAATACATAGTATATGAGTGAGTTGCACTGAAAAACTTAGAATATAAGAAATGCACAGTGTAGTACATAGTATATGAGTGAGTTGCACTGAAAAACTTAGAATATAAGAAACGCACAGTGTAGTACATAGTATATGAGTGAGTTGCACTGAAAAACTTAGAATATAAGAAACGCACAGTGTAATACATAGTATATGAGTGAGTTGCATTGAAAAACTTAGAATTTACTGAAAAACCCGCATTACACGAAATGCACAGTGTAGTACATAGTATATGAGTGAGTTGCACTGAAAAACTTAGAATATAAGAAACGCACAGTGTAGTACATAGTATATGAGTGAGTTGCACTGAAAAAATTAGAAAATAAGAAACGCACTGTGTAGTACATAGTATATGAGTGAGTTGCACTGAAAAACTTAGAATATAAGAAATGCACAGTGTAGTACATAGTATATGACTGAGTTGCACTGAAAAACTTAGTATATAAGAAACGCATATTGTAGTACATAGTATATGAGTGAGTTGCACTGAAAAACTTAGAATTTAAGAAACGCACAGTGTAGTACATAGTATATGAGTGAGTTGCACTGCAAAACTTAGAATATAAGAAACGCACAGTGTAGTACATAGTATATGAGTGAGTTGCACTGAAAAACTTAGAATATAAGAAACGCACAGTGTAGTACATAGTATATGAGTGAGTTGCACTGAAAAACTTAGAATATAAGAAACGCACAGTGTAGTACATAGTATATGAGTGAGTTGCACTGAAAAACTTAGAATATAAGAAACGCACAGTGTAGTACATAATATATGAGTGAGTTGCACTGAAAAATTTTGAATATAAGAAACGAACAGTGTAGTACATAGTATATGAGTGAGTTGCACTGAAAAACTTAGAATTTAAGAAACGCACAGTGTAGTACATAGTATATGAGTGAGTTGCACTGAAAAACTAAGAATATAAGAAACGCACAGTGTAGTACATAGTATATGAGTGAGTTGCACTGAAAAACTTAGAATATAAGAAACGCACAGTGTAGTACATAGTATATGAGTGAGTTGCACTGAAAAACTTAGAATATAAGAAATGCACAGTGTAGTACATAGTATATGTGTGAGTTGCACTGAAAAACTTAGAATATAAGAAACGCACAGTGTAGTACAAGAAACGCACAGTGTAGTACATAGTATATGAGTGAGTTGCACTGAAAAACTTAGAATATGAGAAACGCACAGTGTAGTACATAGTATATGAGTGAGTTGCACTGAAAAACTTAGAATATAAGAAACGCACAGTGTAGTACATAGTATTTGAGTGAGTTGCACTGAAAAATTTAGAATTTAAGAATCGCACAGTGTAGTACATAGTATATGAGTGAGTTGCACTGAAAAAATTAGAAAATAAGAAACGCACTGTGTAGTACATAGTATATGAGTGAGTTGCACTGAAAAACTTAGAATATAAGAAATGCACAGTGTAGTACATAGTATATGAGTGAGTTGCACTGCAAAACTTAGAATATAAGAAACGCACAGTGTAGTACATAGTATATGAGTGAGTTGCACTGAAAAACTTAGAATATAAGAAACGCACAGTGTAGTACATAGTATATGAGTGAGTTGCACTGAAAAACTTAGAATATAAGAAACGCACAGTGTAGTACATAGTATATGAGTGAGTTGCACTGAAAAACTTAGAATATAAGAAACGCACAGTGTAGTACATAATATATGAGTGAGTTGCACTGAAAATTTTTGAATATAAGAAACGAACAGTGTAGTACATAGTATATGAGTGAGTTGCACTGAAAAACTTAGAATTTAAGAAACGCACAGTGTAGTACATAGTATATGAGTGAGTTGCACTGAAAAACTAAGAATATAAGAAACGCACAGTGTAGTACATAGTATATGAGTGAGTTGCACTGAAAAACTTAGAATATAAGAAACGCACAGTGTAGTACATAGTATATGAGTGAGTTGCACTGAAAAACTTAGAATATAAGAAATGCACAGTGTAGTACATAGTATATGTGTGAGTTGCACTGAAAAACTTAGAATATAAGAAACGCACAGTGTAGTACAAGAAACGCACAGTGTAGTACATAGTATATGAGTGAGTTGCACTGAAAAACTTAGAATATGAGAAACGCACAGTGTAGTACATAGTATATGAGTGAGTTGCACTGAAAAACTTAGAATATAAGAAACGCACAGTGTAGTACATAGTATATGAGTGAGTTGCACTGAAAAACTTAGAATTTAAGAAACGCACAGTGTAGTACATAGTATATGAGTGAGTTGCACTGAAAAACTTAGAATATAAGAAACGCACAGTGTAGTACATAGTATATGAGTGAGTTGCACTGAAAAACTTAGAATATAAGAAACGCACAGTGTAGTACATAGTATATGAGTGAGTTGCACTGAAAAACTTAGAATTTAAGAAACGCACAGTGTAGTACATAGTATATGAGTGAGTTGCACTGAAAAACTTAGAATATAAGAAACGCACAGTGTAGTACATAGTATATGAGTGAGTTGCACTGAAAAACTTAGAATATAAGAAACGCACAGTGTAGTACATAGTATATGAGTGATTTGCACTGAAAAACTTAGAATATAAGAAACGCACAGTGTAGTACATAGTATATGAGTGAGTTGCACTGAAAATCTTAGAATTTACTGAAAAACCCGCATTACACGAAATGCACAGTGTAGTACATAGTATATGAGTGAGTTGCACTGAAAAACTTAGAATATAAGAAACGCACAATGTAGTACACAGTATATGAGTGAGTTGCACTGAAAAACTTAGAATTTAAGAAACGCACAGTGTAGTACATAGTATATGAGTGAGTTGCACTGAAAAACTTAGAATTTAAGAAACGCACAGTGTAGTACATAGTATATGAGTGAGTTGCACTGAAAAACTTAGAATATAAGAAACGCACAGTGTAGTACATAGTATATGAGTGAGTTGCACTGAAAAACTTAGAATATAAGAAACGCACAGTGTAGTACATAGTATATGAGTGAGTTGCACTGAAACACTTAGAATATAAGAAACGCACAGTGTAGTACATAGTATATGAGTGAGTTGAACTGAAAAACTTAGAATATAAGAAACGCACAGTGTAGTACATAGTATATGAGTGAGTTGCACTGAAAAACTTAGAATTTAAGAAACGCACAGTGTAGTACATAGTATATGAGTGAGTTGCACTGAAAAACTTAGAATATAAGAAACGCACAGTGTAGTACATAGTATATGAGTGAGTTGCACTGAAAAACTTAGAATATAAGAAACGCACAGTGTAGTACATAGTATATGAGTGAGTTGCACTGAAAAACTTAGAATATAAGAAACGCACAGTGTAGTACATAATATATGAGTGAGTTGCACTGAAAAACTTAGAATTTACTGAAAAACCCGCATTACACGAAATGCACAGTGTAGTACATAGTATATGAGTGAGTTGCACTGAAAAACTTAGAATATAAGAAATGCACAGTGTAGTACATAGTATATGTGTGAGTTGCACTGAAAAACTTAGAATATAAGAAACGCACAGTGTAGTACAAGAAACGCACAGTGTAGTACATAGTATATGAGTGAGTTGCACTGAAAAACTTAGAATATGAGAAACGCACAGTGTAGTACATAGTATATGAGTGAGTTGCACTGAAAAACTTAGAATATAAGAAACGCACAGTGTAGTACATAGTATATGAGTGAGTTGCACTGAAAAATTTAGAATTTAAGAATCGCACAGTGTAGTACATAGTATATGAGTGAGTTGCACTGAAAAAATTAGAAAATAAGAAACGCACTGTGTAGTACATAGTATATGAGTGAGTTGCACTGAAAAACTTAGAATATAAGAAATGCACAGTGTAGTACATAGTATATGAGTGAGTTGCACTGAAAAACTTAGTATATAAGAAACGCATATTGTAGTACATAGTATATGAGTGAGTTGCACTGAAAAACTTAGAATTTAAGAAACGCACAGTGTAGTACATAGTATATGAGTGAGTTGCACTGCAAAACTTAGAATATAAGAAACGCACAGTGTAGTACATAGTATATGAGTGAGTTGCACTGAAAAACTTAGAATATAAGAAACGCACAGTGTAGTACATAGTATATGAGTGAGTTGCACTGAAAAACTTAGAATATAAGAAACGCACAGTGTAGTACATAGTATATGAGTGAGTTGCACTGAAAAACTTAGAATATAAGAAACGCACAGTGTAGTACATAATATATGAGTGAGTTGCACTGAAAAATTTTGAATATAAGAAACGAACAGTGTAGTACATAGTATATGAGTGAGTTGCACTGAAAAACTTAGAATTTAAGAAACGCACAGTGTAGTACATAGTATATGAGTGAGTTGCACTGAAAAACTAAGAATATAAGAAACGCACAGTGTAGTACATAGTATATGAGTGAGTTGCACTGAAAAACTTAGAATATAAGAAACGCACAGTGTAGTACATAGTATATGAGTGAGTTGCACTGAAAAACTTAGAATATAAGAAATGCACAGTGTAGTACATAGTATATGTGTGAGTTGCACTGAAAAACTTAGAATATAAGAAACGCACAGTGTAGTACAAGAAACGCACAGTGTAGTACATAGTATATGAGTGAGTTGCACTGAAAAACTTAGAATATGAGAAACGCACAGTGTAGTACATAGTATATGAGTGAGTTGCACTGAAAAACTTAGAATATAAGAAACGCACAGTGTAGTACATAGTATATGAGTGAGTTGCACTGAAAAACTTAGAATTTAAGAATCGCACAGTGTAGTACATAGTATATGAGTGAGTTGCAGTGAAAAACTAAGAATATAAGAAACGCACAGTGTAGTACATAGTATATGAGTGAGTTGCACTGAAAAACTTAGAATATAAGAAACGCACAGTGTAGTACATAGTATATGAGTGAGTTGCACTGAAAAACTTAGAATATAAGAAACGCACAGTGTAGTACATAGTATATGAGTGAGTTGCACTGAAAAACTTAGAATTTAAGAAACGCACAGTGTAGTACATAGTATATGAGTGAGTTGCACTGAAAAACTTAGAATATAAGAAACGCACAGTGTAGTACATAGTATATGAGTGAGTTGCACTGAAAAACTTAGAATATAAGAAACGCACAGTGTAGTACATAGTATATGAGTGAGTTGCACTGAAAATCTTAGAATTTACTGAAAAACCCGCATTACACGAAATGCACAGTGTAGTACATAGTATATGAGTGAGTTGCACTGAAAAACTTAGAATATAAGAAACGCACAGTGTAGTACACAGTATATGACTGAGTTGCACTGAAAAACTTAGAATTTAAGAAACGCACAGTGTAGTACATAGTATATGAGTGAGTTGCACTGAAAAACTTAGAATTTAAGAAACGCACAGTGTAGTACATAGTATATGAGTGAGTTGCACTGAAAAACTTAGAATATAAGAAACGCACAGTGTAGTACATAGTATATGAGTGAGTTGCACTGAAAAACTTAGAATATAAGAAACGCACAGTGTAGTACATAGTATATGAGTGAGTTGCACTGAAACACTTAGAATATAAGAAACGCACAGTGTAGTACTTAGTATATGAGTGAGTTGAACTGAAAAACTTAGAATATAAGAAACGCACAGTGTAGTACATAGTATATGAGTGAGTTGCACTGAAAAACTTAGAATTTAAGAAACGCACAGTGTAGTACATAGTATATGAGTGAGTTGCACTGAAAAACTTAGAATATAAGAAACGCACAGTGTAGTACATAGTATATGAGTGAGTTGCACTGAAAAACTTAGAATATAAGAAACGCACCGTGTAGTACATAGTATATGAGTGAGTTGCACTGAAAAACTTAGAATATAAGAAACGCACAGTGTAGTACATAATATATGAGTGAGTTGCACTGAAAAACTTAGAATTTACTGAAAAACCCGCATTACACGAAATGCACAGTGTAGTACATAGTATATGAGTGAGTTGCACGGAAAAACTTAGAATATAAGAAACGCACAGTGTAGTACATAGTATATGAGTGAGTTGCACTGAAAAACTTAGAATATAAGAAACGCACAGTGTAGTACATAGTATATGAGTGAGTTGCACTGAAAAACTTAGAATATAAGAAACGCACAGTGTAGTACATAGTATATGAGTGAGTTGCACTGAAAAACTTAGAATATAAGAAATGCACAGTGTAGTACATAGTATATGTGTGAGTTGCACTGAAAAACTTAGAATATAAGAAACGCACAGTGTAGTACAAGAAACGCACAGTGTAGTACATAGTATATGAGTGAGTTGCACTGAAAAACTTAGAATATGAGAAACGCACAGTGTAGTACATAGTATATGAGTGAGTTGCACTGAAAAACTTAGAATATAAGAAACGCACAGTGTAGTACATAGTATATGAGTGAGTTGCACTGAAAAACTTAGAATTTAAGAATCGCACAGTGTAGTACATAGTATATGAGTGAGTTGCACTGAAAAACTAAGAATATAAGAAACGCACAGTGTAGTACATAGTATATGAGTGAGTTGCACTGAAAAACTTAGAATATAAGAAACGCACAGTGTAGTACATAGTATATGAGTGAGTTGCACTGAAAAACTTAGAATATAAGAAACGCACAGTGTAGTACATAGTATATGAGTGAGTTGCACTGAAAAACTTAGAATTTAAGAAACGCACAATGTAGTACATAGTATATGAGTGAGTTGCACTGAAAAACTTAGAATATAAGAAACGCACAGTGTAGTACATAGTATATGAGTGAGTTGCACTGAAAAACTTAGAATATAAGAAACGCACAGTGTAGTACATAGTATATGAGTGAGTTGCACTGAAAAACTTAGAATATAAGAAACACACAGTGTAGTACATAGTATATGAGTGAGTTGCACTGAAAATCTTAGAATTTACTGAAAAACCCGCATTACACGAAATGCACAGTGTAGTACATAGTATATGAGTGATTTGCACTGAAAAACTTAGAATATAAGAAACGCACAGTGTAGTACACAGTATATGAGTGAGTTGCACTGAAAAACTTAGAATTTAAGAAACGCACAGTGTAGTACATAGTATATGAGTGAGTTGCACTGAAAAACTTAGAATTTAAGAAACGCACAGTGTAGTACATAGTATATGAGTGAGTTGCACTGAAAAACTTAGAATATAAGAAACGCACAGTGTAGTACATAGTATATGAGTGAGTTGCACTGAAAAACTTAGAATATAAGAAACGCACAGTGTAGTACATAGTATATGAGTGAGTTGCACTGAAACACTTAGAATATAAGAAACGCACAGTGTAGTACATAGTATATGAGTGAGTTGAACTGAAAAACTTAGAATATAAGAAACGCACAGTGTAGTACATAGTATATGAGTGAGTTGCACTGAAAAACTTAGAATTTAAGAAACGCACAGTGTAGTACATAGTATATGAGTGAGTTGCACTGAAAAACTTAGAATATAAGAAACGCACAGTGTAGTACATAGTATATGAGTGAGTTGCACTGAAAAACTTAGAATATAAGAAACGCACAGTGTAGTACATAGTATATGAGTGAGTTGCACTGAAAAACTTAGAATATAAGAAACGCACAGTGTAGTACATAATATATGAGTGAGTTGCACTGAAAAACTTAGAATTTACTGAAAAACCCGCATTACACGAAATGCACAGTGTAGTACATAGTATATGAGTGAGTTGCACGGAAAAACTTAGAATATAAGAAACGCACAGTGTAGTACATAGTATATGAGTGAGTTGCACTGAAAAACTTAGAATATAAGAAACGCACAGTGTAGTACATAGTATATGAGTGAGTTGCACTGAAAAACTTAGAATTTAAGAAACGCACAGTGTAGTACATAGTATATGAATGAGTTGCACTGAAAAACTTAGAATTTAAGAAACTCACAGTGTAGTACATAGTATATGAGTGAGTTGCACTGAAAAACGTAAAATATAAGAAACGCACAGTGTAGTACATAGTATATGAGTGAGTTGCACTGAAAACTTAGAATATAAGAAACGCACAGTGTAGTACATAGTATATGAGTGAGTTGCACTGAAAAACTTAGAATATAAGAAACGCACAGTGTAGTACATAGTATATGAGTGAGTTACACTGAAAAACATAGAATATAAGAAACGCACAGTGTAGTACATAGTATATGAGTGAGTTGCACTGAAAAACTTAGAATATAAGAAACGCACAGTGTAGTACATAGTATATGAGTGAGTTGCACTGAAAAACTTAGAATATAAGAAACGCACAGTGTAGTACATAGTATATGAGTGAGTTGCACTGAAAAACTTAGAATATAAGAAACGCACATTGTAGTACATAGTATATGAGTGAGTTGCACTGAAAAACTTAGAATTTAAGAAACGCACAGTGTAGTACATAGTATATGAGTGAGTTGCACTGAAAAACTTAGAATATAAGAAACGCACAGTGTAGTACATAGTATATGAGAGAGTTGCACTGAAAAACTTAGAATATAAGAAACGCACAGTGTAGTACATAGTATATGAGTGAGTTGCACTGAAAAACTTAGAATATAAGAAACGCACAGTGTAGTACATAGTATATGAGTGAGTTGCACTGAAAAACTTAGAATTTAAGAAACGCACAGTGTAGTACATAGTATATGAGTGAGTTGCACTGAAAAACTTAGAATATAAGAAACGCACAGTGTAGTACATAGTATATGAGTGAGTTGCACTGAAAAACTTAGAATATAAGAAACGCACAGTGTAGTACATAGTATATGAGTGAGTTGCACTGAAAAACTTAGAATATAAGAAACACACAGTGTAGTACATAGTATATGAGTGAGTTGCACTGAAAATCTTAGAATTTACTGAAAAACCCGCATTACACGAAATGCACAGTGTAGTACATAGTATATGAGTGATTTGCACTGAAAAACTTAGAATATAAGAAACGCACAGTGTAGTACACAGTATATGAGTGAGTTGCACTGAAAAACTTAGAATTTAAGAAACGCACAGTGTAGTACATAGTATATGAGTGAGTTGCACTGAAAAACTTAGAATTTAAGAAACGCACAGTGTAGTACATAGTATATGAGTGAGTTGCACTGAAAAACTTAGAATATAAGAAACGCACAGTGTAGTACATAGTATATGAGTGAGTTGCACTGAAAAACTTAGAATATAAGAAACGCACAGTGTAGTACATAGTATATGAGTGAGTTGCACTGAAACACTTATAATATAATAAACGCACAGTGTAGTACATAGTATATGAGTGAGTTGAACTGAAAAAGTTAGAATATAAGAAACGCACAGTGTAGTACATAGTATATGAGTGAGTTGCACTGAAAAACTTAGAATTTAAGAAACGCACAGTGTAGTACATAGTATATGAGTGAGTTGCACTGAAAAACTTAGAATATAAGAAACGCACAGTGTAGTACATAGTATATGAGTGAGTTGCACTGAAAAACTTAGAATATAAGAAACGCACCGTGTAGTACATAGTATATGAGTGAGTTGCACTGAAAAACTTAGAATATAAGAAACGCACAGTGTAGTACATAATATATGAGTGAGTTGCACTGAAAAACTTAGAATTTACTGAAAAACCCGCATTACACGAAATGCACAGTGTAGTACATAGTATATGAGTGAGTTGCACTGAAAAACTTAGAATATAAGAAATGCACAGTGTAGTACATAGTATATGTGTGAGTTGCACTGAAAAACTTAGAATATAAGAAACGCACAGTGTAGTACAAGAAACGCACAGTGTAGTACATAGTATATGAGTGAGTTGCACTGAAAAACTTAGAATATGAGAAACGCACAGTGTAGTACATAGTATATGAGTGAGTTGCACTGAAAAACTTAGAATATAAGAAACGCACAGTGTAGTACATAGTATATGAGTGAGTTGCACTGAAAAATTTAGAATTTAAGAATCGCACAGTGTAGTACATAGTATATGAGTGAGTTGCACTGAAAAAATTAGAAAATAAGAAACGCACTGTGTAGTACATAGTATATGAGTGAGTTGCACTGAAAAACTTAGAATATAAGAAATGCACAGTGTAGTACATAGTATATGAGTGAGTTGCACTGAAAAACTTAGTATATAAGAAACGCATATTGTAGTACATAGTATATGAGTGAGTTGCACTGAAAAACTTAGAATTTAAGAAACGCACAGTGTAGTACATAGTATATGAGTGAGTTGCACTGCAAAACTTAGAATATAAGAAACGCACAGTGTAGTACATAGTATATGAGTGAGTTGCACTGAAAAACTTAGAATATAAGAAACGCACAGTGTAGTACATAGTATATGAGTGAGTTGCACTGAAAAACTTAGAATATAAGAAACGCACAGTGTAGTACATAGTATATGAGTGAGTTGCACTGAAAAACTTAGAATATAAGAAACGCACAGTGTAGTACATAATATATGAGTGAGTTGCACTGAAAAATTTTGAATATAAGAAACGAACAGTGTAGTACATAGTATATGAGTGAGTTGCACTGAAAAACTTAGAATTTAAGAAACGCACAGTGTAGTACATAGTATATGAGTGAGTTGCACTGAAAAACTAAGAATATAAGAAACGCACAGTGTAGTACATAGTATATGAGTGAGTTGCACTGAAAAACTTAGAATATAAGAAACGCACAGTGTAGTACATAGTATATGAGTGAGTTGCACTGAAAAACTTAGAATATAAGAAATGCACAGTGTAGTACATAGTATATGTGTGAGTTGCACTGAAAAACTTAGAATATAAGAAACGCACAGTGTAGTACAAGAAACGCACAGTGTAGTACATAGTATATGAGTGAGTTGCACTGAAAAACTTAGAATATGAGAAACGCACAGTGTAGTACATAGTATATGAGTGAGTTGCACTGAAAAACTTAGAATATAAGAAACGCACAGTGTAGTACATAGTATATGAGTGAGTTGCACTGAAAAACTTAGAATTTAAGAATCGCACAGTGTAGTACATAGTATATGAGTGAGTTGCAGTGAAAAACTAAGAATATAAGAAACGCACAGTGTAGTACATAGTATATGAGTGAGTTGCACTGAAAAACTTAGAATATAAGAAACGCACAGTGTAGTACATAGTATATGAGTGAGTTGCACTGAAAAACTTAGAATATAAGAAACGCACAGTGTAGTACATAGTATATGAGTGAGTTGCACTGAAAAACTTAGAATTTAAGAAACGCACAGTGTAGTACATAGTATATGAGTGAGTTGCACTGAAAAACTTAGAATATAAGAAACGCACAGTGTAGTACATAGTATATGAGTGAGTTGCACTGAAAAACTTAGAATATAAGAAACGCACAGTGTAGTACATAGTATATGAGTGAGTTGCACTGAAAATCTTAGAATTTACTGAAAAACCCGCATTACACGAAATGCACAGTGTAGTACATAGTATATGAGTGAGTTGCACTGAAAAACTTAGAATATAAGAAACGCACAGTGTAGTACACAGTATATGACTGAGTTGCACTGAAAAACTTAGAATTTAAGAAACGCACAGTGTAGTACATAGTATATGAGTGAGTTGCACTGAAAAACTTAGAATTTAAGAAACGCACAGTGTAGTACATAGTATATGAGTGAGTTGCACTGAAAAACTTAGAATATAAGAAACGCACAGTGTAGTACATAGTATATGAGTGAGTTGCACTGAAAAACTTAGAATATAAGAAACGCACAGTGTAGTACATAGTATATGAGTGAGTTGCACTGAAACACTTAGAATATAAGAAACGCACAGTGTAGTACTTAGTATATGAGTGAGTTGAACTGAAAAACTTAGAATATAAGAAACGCACAGTGTAGTACATAGTATATGAGTGAGTTGCACTGAAAAACTTAGAATTTAAGAAACGCACAGTGTAGTACATAGTATATGAGTGAGTTGCACTGAAAAACTTAGAATATAAGAAACGCACAGTGTAGTACATAGTATATGAGTGAGTTGCACTGAAAAACTTAGAATATAAGAAACGCACCGTGTAGTACATAGTATATGAGTGAGTTGCACTGAAAAACTTAGAATATAAGAAACGCACAGTGTAGTACATAATATATGAGTGAGTTGCACTGAAAAACTTAGAATTTACTGAAAAACCCGCATTACACGAAATGCACAGTGTAGTACATAGTATATGAGTGAGTTGCACGGAAAAACTTAGAATATAAGAAACGCACAGTGTAGTACATAGTATATGAGTGAGTTGCACTGAAAAACTTAGAATATAAGAAACGCACAGTGTAGTACATAGTATATGAGTGAGTTGCACTGAAAAACTTAGAATATAAGAAACGCACAGTGTAGTACATAGTATATGAGTGAGTTGCACTGAAAAACTTAGAATATAAGAAATGCACAGTGTAGTACATAGTATATGTGTGAGTTGCACTGAAAAACTTAGAATATAAGAAACGCACAGTGTAGTACAAGAAACGCACAGTGTAGTACATAGTATATGAGTGAGTTGCACTGAAAAACTTAGAATATGAGAAACGCACAGTGTAGTACATAGTATATGAGTGAGTTGCACTGAAAAACTTAGAATATAAGAAACGCACAGTGTAGTACATAGTATATGAGTGAGTTGCACTGAAAAACTTAGAATTTAAGAATCGCACAGTGTAGTACATAGTATATGAGTGAGTTGCACTGAAAAACTAAGAATATAAGAAACGCACAGTGTAGTACATAGTATATGAGTGAGTTGCACTGAAAAACTTAGAATATAAGAAACGCACAGTGTAGTACATAGTATATGAGTGAGTTGCACTGAAAAACTTAGAATATAAGAAACGCACAGTGTAGTACATAGTATATGAGTGAGTTGCACTGAAAAACTTAGAATTTAAGAAACGCACAGTGTAGTACATAGTATATGAGTGAGTTGCACTGAAAAACTTAGAATATAAGAAACGCACAGTGTAGTACATAGTATATGAGTGAGTTGCACTGAAAAACTTAGAATATAAGAAACGCACAGTGTAGTACATAGTATATGAGTGAGTTGCACTGAAAAACTTAGAATATAAGAAACACACAGTGTAGTACATAGTATATGAGTGAGTTGCACTGAAAATCTTAGAATTTACTGAAAAACCCGCATTACACGAAATGCACAGTGTAGTACATAGTATATGAGTGATTTGCACTGAAAAACTTAGAATATAAGAAACGCACAGTGTAGTACACAGTATATGAGTGAGTTGCACTGAAAAACTTAGAATTTAAGAAACGCACAGTGTAGTACATAGTATATGAGTGAGTTGCACTGAAAAACTTAGAATTTAAGAAACGCACAGTGTAGTACATAGTATATGAGTGAGTTGCACTGAAAAACTTAGAATATAAGAAACGCACAGTGTAGTACATAGTATATGAGTGAGTTGCACTGAAAAACTTAGAATATAAGAAACGCACAGTGTAGTACATAGTATATGAGTGAGTTGCACTGAAACACTTAGAATATAAGAAACGCACAGTGTAGTACATAGTATATGAGTGAGTTGAACTGAAAAACTTAGAATATAAGAAACGCACAGTGTAGTACATAGTATATGAGTGAGTTGCACTGAAAAACTTAGAATTTAAGAAACGCACAGTGTAGTACATAGTATATGAGTGAGTTGCACTGAAAAACTTAGAATATAAGAAACGCACAGTGTAGTACATAGTATATGAGTGAGTTGCACTGAAAAACTTAGAATATAAGAAACGCACAGTGTAGTACATAGTATATGAGTGAGTTGCACTGAAAAACTTAGAATATAAGAAACGCACAGTGTAGTACATAATATATGAGTGAGTTGCACTGAAAAACTTAGAATTTACTGAAAAACCCGCATTACACGAAATGCACAGTGTAGTACATAGTATATGAGTGAGTTGCACGGAAAAACTTAGAATATAAGAAACGCACAGTGTAGTACATAGTATATGAGTGAGTTGCACTGAAAAACTTAGAATATAAGAAACGCACAGTGTAGTACATAGTATATGAGTGAGTTGCACTGAAAAACTTAGAATTTAAGAAACGCACAGTGTAGTACATAGTATATGAATGAGTTGCACTGAAAAACTTAGAATTTAAGAAACTCACAGTGTAGTACATAGTATATGAGTGAGTTGCACTGAAAAACGTAGAATATAAGAAACGCACAGTGTAGTACATAGTATATGAGTGAGTTGCACTGAAAACTTAGAATATAAGAAACGCACAGTGTAGTACATAGTATATGAGTGAGTTGCACTGAAAAACTTAGAATATAAGAAACGCACAGTGTAGTACATAGTATATGAGTGAGTTACACTGAAAAACATAGAATATAAGAAACGCACAGTGTAGTACATAGTATATGAGTGAGTTGCACTGAAAAACTTAGAATATAAGAAACGCACAGTGTAGTACATAGTATATGAGTGAGTTGCACTGAAAAACTTAGAATATAAGAAACGCACAGTGTAGTACATAGTATATGAGTGAGTTGCACTGAAAAACTTAGAATATAAGAAACGCACAGTGTAGTACATAGTATATGAGTGAGTTGCACTGAAAAACTTAGAATTTAAGAAACGCACAGTGTAGTACATAGTATATGAGTGAGTTGCACTGAAAAACTTAGAATATAAGAAACGCACAGTGTAGTACATAGTATATGAGTGAGTTGCACTGAAAAACTTAGAATATAAGAAACGCACAGTGTAGTACATAGTATATGAGTGAGTTGCACTGAAAAACTTAGAATATAAGAAACACACAGTGTAGTACATAGTATATGAGTGAGTTGCACTGAAAATCTTAGAATTTACTGAAAAACCCGCATTACACGAAATGCACAGTGTAGTACATAGTATATGAGTGAGTTGCACGGAAAAACTTAGAATATAAGAAACGCACAGTGTAGTACATAGTATATGAGTGAGTTGCACTGAAAAACTTAGAATATAAGAAACGCACAGTGTAGTACATAGTATATGAGTGAGTTGCACTGAAAAACTTAGAATTTAAGAAATGCACAGTGTAGTACATAGTATATGAATGAGTTGCACTGAAAAACTTAGAATTTAAGAAACTCACAGTGTAGTACATTGTATATGAGTGAGTTGCACTGAAAAACGTAGAATATAAGAAACGCACAGTGTAGTACATAGTATATGAGTGAGTTGCACTGAAAACTTAGAATATAAGAAACGCACAGTGTAGTACATAGTATATGAGTGAGTTGCACTGAAAAACTTAGAATATAAGAAACGCACAGTGTAGTACATAGTATATGAGTGAGTTACAATGAAAAACATAGAATATAAGAAACGCACAGTGTAGTACATAGTATATGAGTGAGTTGCACTGAAAAACTTAGAATATAAGAAACGCACAGTGTAGTACATAGTATATGAGTGAGTTGCACTGAAAAACTTAGAATATAAGAAACGCACAGTGTAGTACATAGTATATGAGTGAGTTGCACTGAAAAACTTAGAATATAAGAAACGCACATTGTAGTACATAGTATATGAGTGAGTTGCACTGAAAAACTTAGAATTTAAGAAACGCACAGTGTAGTACATAGTATATGAGTGAGTTGCACTGAAAAACTTAGAATATAAGAAACACACAGTGTAGTACATAGTATATGAGTGAGTTGCACTGAAAAACTTAGAATATAAGAAACGCACCGTGTAGTACATAGTATATGAGTGAGTTGCACTGAAAAACTTAGAATATAAGAAACGCACAGTGTAGTACATAATATATGAGTGAGTTGCACTGAAAAACTTAGAATTTACTGAAAAACCCGCATTACACGAAATGCACAGTGTAGTACATAGTATATGAGTGAGTTGCACGGAAAAACTTAGAAT